>NW_010117748.1:0-22193 GCF_000699245.1 Pterocles gutturalis
AAATCCAAAAATGGAGCCTCTGAGGCTGTTCTGGTGCTTTTGGGGAGGTTTCCTGTCAGCTGGTTCGTCCCAGTGTCCCTGTGATAAACAGCTGGGAGTAAATGCGAGCTTTAAATTAAATTTTAATGGTGTTTGGCTTTCTGCAGCGCTTCAGCCCATTGTGATCCAGACAACCCTATAGCAAAGGGTGCGTATATATGTCCAGTAGCCAGCCCTGTCCTCGTACAGTGGCCAGAAGTCACAAAAAGTGACACTTCAAGTGTCACTGACTCAAAGTTTCTTTTGTCGCATCCAGCCCCAGCCTGTTTTAGGAGTGAGGGTGCAGGATAACCTCTGTCTGTAAGCGCCAGCAGCTCCTAAAGCTCTTTTTGTGTAGAGAAGCGCTTTATTCTCCACGTGGTTCAAAATCTGTGTCTCTTAAAATAGAATAAATATGCCCTTTAATACCTCATCTTGTTTAAAAACAAATTTGGAGTTTATTGAAGGGCTTTCTACCTACTTGGCAGTGCTTTGCTGCTTGACAGGCTGTACCTAAACAATAACATACGTATAAGTCGTGGTTTGGGGTTTCAGTGCCAGAAGCCTGTCCACTCAGTGTTGAAATAATTCTGCATCGCTCTGCTGAACTGGATAACTCTGAGGGCAGCTTTGCCCGTACTTGTTTGATGTTCGTTTTCTGTGCCTGTTTCAGGGTCTTCTCTCATCTCTTGCCACAATATTTTTCATAGGCTGTTCTTGCTCCTTAATTTTTTTTTTTTTAGGCATTCCAAATGGGATCTGAAGAAGAAATATTTTCATACCAAGCGCATTTGAGGAATGCTGGAGGGTTAGAGAGTGTTTCAGCAAGCGGTTAAAAAAAACAGATTAAAAGTTGTCTTGTCAATTGAGTGTTTAATAAGGATTCAGAGTAACCTTTGCTTTCTAGCCCGCAAAGTTTCCAGATCCTGACACATTTGGTAGTATTCTGCTCTCATCCAATGTTTTTCAGCTTGGAAAACTCCAGAGACTTTGGAAGTCTTGTTGTGGTAAGGTAGGACTTGGGGACTTGGGCAGAGCTGACAGAGTCCTTCCTCACTCAGGAGATCCGTTGTTGCCCCTCCTGATGTTCTGTGGAGGCAGCAGCGTTTGTAGATGTCTGGTCTGGTTTCGGCTTTGGCCCCGCAGTGCCACAGCCATGAGCAGCCTCGGTGAAGGAGCGAGATGTTGTTGTTGTGAAAGGAAGGTTTAAGGGCAAAGTTCCATCCTTGCCCCCGGACTGTTTGTATGTGATTGAGCAAATAATGTGGATAACCAACAACCTGGCCAAAAGGCAGGGGAAAAGGTTCTTTGAGCTTGGTCAGGCTGAACTGGTCTCCAGGAAAACCTTGCAACTGGCTGTGCTGGTGGTGTGATTTTGGAGGAGGCAGAGGGACAGGAATCGGTGGGGAAGAGGAATGTTAGGGCCTGCTTTGCTGCAGGAGAGATAAACTTAGGAACATGAGATCATCCTTGAGAGAGCTAAGGGGTTTTTGTTTTTTTTTTTTTATAATAAGAGTTGTTAATATTTAATGAAGACTCAGACTCAACATTCAGTAAATTACTTGGATAGTTAAATTCAAACTGGTGGCGTAAATTTAAATCTGTCACCTGAATACTTAGAAAGTCCAGGAAATACTCCTGAAGTGACTAATATACTGATTTTCCAGAAGCATAAATCAGTTAAAGCATCCTCAGCTTTGTTAAAAAAACAAAACAAAACATGGGGCTCCACATGTTGTGTCTGTTAGTTTTCATCTTTTTTTGAAAAAAATACCACCCAAGTAAAAAAAAAAAAAAAAAATCAGTCAGTGGATTAAGAATTGTTTGGAATTAAATTGAATTACTTACTGGCGTCATTGGAATGATGGTTAAATGAAGAGTGAAGAATAATGATGAACGTAGTCTTTGCTGTGTGTGTACGAGGGGTCAGTTCTGAGGATTTGTTCCCAGCCTGGGTATGGGACCCTCCCTGCAGCACCAGTTCTGATGCTTTTCAGCCCTCTGCATACACAGAGACCTCTGGAGATACATATATATATATTAGTGACTGCGGTGTTGAGGTGTAAAAACCTGAAGAGTGGACGTTTTGGATGAATAATAATTAGCAGCTATTTATTCCTCTGACAAAATAAATTCTGCTTCTGACTGTTTTTGGATCGTTACCGTGTCAGCACCACATTTTAGGGGATATCAGTGGAGTGAGCTTGTCCTTCACGAGTTTGGAAAGTCGTTTTCTGAAAATCCTGCAGCTTGGGGTCCAGATACACGAGAGGCAGAGGAGTGTCCGGACAAACCACCCAAAGATTTCGGACAACGCAGCCTCTAGGAGAAAGCCTGAAAATAGCATTCACGTGCAGCTGAATGCGCGGGCGTTTGCATTTGCGGTCATTCTTCTTTCTGCAGAGATCCTTCTCGTGTTACTGGAATACCTGGGGATGTTTCATGGCGGCTGTAGGGGCTCTGCTGTTCAACTGGGGGAAAGTTCGCAGGCTGCACGCCAAGGCAGAGAGCCGCAACTCTCATCCACAGCTTATGAATAAATAGCATGAAGTTTTTTGGTTAGGGAATGGTTTTCCTCTTAAGGGAATCAAAGTTAAAATGCATATAAAAAGGTGTTTTGTTTTGCTTTTTTTTTTTTTCTCTTTGTGGAAACTGTTTCTGAGTATAAGCCAAAAATCTGCTGATTTTTCTAGGAGGAGGGACTGGGCTCTTTGTTTTTTAAAAGAAACACTGGCACTGATGTCTGATGTGGATCTTTATCAGGGAGTGGACTGGTCAGGCAAGGGGGAATGGTTTTAAGCTGGAAGAGGGGAGATTTAGATGAGATATTAGGAGGAAATGTTTTCCTGTGCGGGTGGTGAGGCAGTGGCCCAGGTTGCCCAGAGAAGCTGTGGATGCCCCATCCCTGGAGGGGTTCAAGGCCAGGCTGGATGAGGCTTTGGGCAACCTGGGCTAGTGGGAGGTGTCCCTGCCCATGGCAGGGGGGTGGAACTAGATGGGCTTTTAAGGTCCCTTCCAACCCAAACCATTCTATGGTTCTATGGTTTTATTCTATAACAAAGTTCAAAGGTTAATGCGACAATGATTTAACAGGATTCGTTGGCAACACACACTTGATTATTTCCTGAATAGAGGACGGTCAAAACTGTCAGGGAGACCTCCCTGGGGTTCAGAAGGACCCCCTTGCTCTCTATACTCCTTCTCAGAGAGGAACCCAGGTGCGGCTGGATGCCACCCTAGTCCCACCGGTGGTCAACGGTTTATGTCCAAAGGGTT
This sequence comes from Pterocles gutturalis, assembly GCF_000699245.1. Lineage (NCBI taxonomy): Eukaryota > Metazoa > Chordata > Aves > Pterocliformes > Pteroclidae > Pterocles > Pterocles gutturalis. Next base: position 3,295 of record NW_010117748.1, read on the forward strand.
ATATATGTGTAATCAATCCTTTACATCACTTAGCTAAGATCTCATAGTTTAGCATGCTGTTAAGAATCTGTTGCGGGAAGCAATCTCTCGCCCTGGAGGAGTAACCTCAAGAGGCATCCCTACTCAAGAGGACTGGTGGTTATCGCTTGAACAGAGCTGTGGGAGATAAAGGTCAGGTCACCACACCTTCACACCATTAATTCTGTGTACCTTCCCAGTCTAAAGTATTTCTATATCCTCTAGCTGCTTTATCTTGAACTGCCTGGCTCCACGTGGTCTCTATTTATTTACTAACCCTCTTGTGAATTTAGGATGTTATCCAGCTGATGCCAGCTTGGTGATTCTCTGTTTGTTTGGCTCTAATAATAATAATTCTTACTTCTGTTGCAGGTGTATTCATTGTGGCAGCAAAGCGAACTCCTTTCGGGTCCTATGGAGGGTCGCTGAAGGACTTCACGGCCACTGATCTGACGGAACACGCCGCTCGAGCTGCATTGGCTGCTGGCAAGGTCTCTCCGGAGATCATCGACAGTGTCATTGTTGGCAATGTAATACAGGTTGGTAGCATAGAAAATTTGCTGGTCAGTGATTATTTCAGACATCCTATAGATGGTTACCTTGTCTTTGCAGCCAAGAATAAACCCAAGGGGTTGAAATGAAATGAGTAAGTAGCCTTTATCGTGTAGTGTTCCCTGTTCGTGTTTAAGAGACATACCCTGCATGATTGGTGATATTATTGGGACCAAGGCTAAGCTTTCTTTTTTTAGTACCAAAGGTAGTTTAAACTAGGACGAGCTGATCTTTTAAAAAATGTGGATTCATTAAATGGTTAGCTGCTAATCCGTGGTACGTATCTAGATTAGGGTTTTTGTTTTAGGCGAGACAGTAGAGAACATTTCTGGTTTGGTTTTGTTTTGTATTCTGTTTTTCCTGTTGTTAAGGGCAGGCACTCTCACCTTGAACTGAGTGTTTCAAGGGTGCAGAAGGAACAAATACCTGATAACTTCCATGATAAGTGAGCAAACATTCAGTATTCCTTTAAGGATTTTCGGCCAAAAGAGTAGCTTTTGATTATTCTGTCTCCTGCTTCTTTTATTCAACTTTTTTTGTTTTTATAAGAACTCTTTGTGGCCTAGAAAAAAGCAATGCTTCATACAAATCTCTTATAATGCTTTCACATAAAAAACGGCATTCTCCTAATAGTAAAAAATTTTTTTCATTTTGAAATTACATTTATTTTCCTTTCTTCCTTTCTTTCCTTTCTTTTATCTTCCTTTCCCCATCCCAATAAATTTCATTTTTTTACTCCTGGTTTCCTTTTAAATATTATTTGACTAAGTTTAAATAACTACAAATGTATTGCTGTTTTAAACTCTCCTTCTTCAGCAGAAGTGGCTTGATTAATTTTGGTTTTTTCTAAACTTGCATTATTGTGCACAGAACTTTGCCTTTATGATACATATTGCCTGAGGGCATGATCCCCAAGAGCATGAGTGTTCTCTCTGTTTGGAAAAGATACATTACAAACCGTGCTGCTAGAATTTTTTATTCTGTACCTGTGCTCACCATCATCTGCTGACTCAGTAGTTGAAATGCGGAAGCCGAATTGTTTTTGTTTCATCTCGTGTTGGAGCCTGGTTTCTGAAGCAAACTGCTCCGTGTGCGGTACGTTGCCTCTGAAATAGAAATGTGATGGAAGCATCTTTGAAAAGCTTTGGAGGAGTGAGATTTCATTGTGAGAACAGGCCAGTGTCCAATTCGAACATCACAATTATGAAGTTTCACAAAGTGGATATGAAGCAGCAGTGGCATCTCTGCACTTTCCACACTCTCTGTTTTTTGGGCGCCTGTTGGTCTGAGCGATTGAAATTTACCTTGAAATAATTACTGCGTGCCAGTCCAGGTCTGGGCTTATGTCAGTCCATTGTGTGTGTGTTGTTTTGACAACAAGGGATGAGGGAAAACAGAAGACTATTTAGTCGCTGACTTCAGTTGTAACATCTGTGATCCCAGTTTTGGCCTGATGCCTGGCCTTTACAACACAGTTTTTTTAAAAATGTGTATTAAGACATTGTCCCTTTTTCATCATACAGGATGGTGTGTTTTTCAACTGGATCAGAGTGCTTCATATGACTTAGGAATTTCTGTTGCTGTCTTCTGTCAGTGATGCAATTACACCATTCTGACTTCTTATCAAGACTTTTACTTTCCAAAGACATCAGAGCCTAACAAAACCTCCTCTTTGTTCTGCCTGCAGAGCGCCACAGATGCCATTTATATTGCCAGACACGTTGGTTTACGTGTGGGCGTTCCTGTCCCAGTTCCAGCCCTCACTGTCAACAGACTTTGTGGCTCTGGTTTCCAGTCCATTGCCAATGGATGTCAGGTACAGAGCTCTTTTTTTTGGTGTTAGTTGTAACTTTTATCTGTTAACATGAGAGAAGAGATACATGTAGAAATGAGTGTTTGGTATTTGGGATGAGTCTTAATGTGGATTTTTAGCTACTGATGAGGCTTCCTGTTGTTCTGGATGATTTTGTGCAGGAGTTCAGCCTCTGCAGTGCCGTGGTTTGTGGCTAGTTTTAAAAAATCACCATCGTAGCTATTTTTTATTTAATATAAAGAATGCAACAAGTGCTAGGCAGTGAAACAGAGCTCAGCTGTGCAATGGTGCGTTCCATGATCCTGTTTGTATGAGTTGGAATTACTGGGCATCGGAACCACAACAGGAGGCTTTCATCTTTTGATCATTGTTTATATTCTCACCTAGCTGTGGAAGCAGCAACCTGGGCTTTTTAAGTGTGTTTTTGTTCAAAGATCCAAACCCTCTCATGGGATGGATAATTTATAGCATCACTTCTTTTAAAATAGAAGAAAGTCAACTTCTCTTTGAGCAGCTGGCCAAAACCACTGAGTCAGATGGTGCAGTGATTTTTATTTCATTTGTTCACACAGACCAGCAGTCTATGACTAGCTGTGGTCTAGACTTTACAAAATTAAAGGGTATTTTATAAATATGTAAGCAGCCACATAGTTTTCTTGTTTGGTTTTCTGTTTTTTAAAAAAGTTCCCATGGGCTAGACAATTGTTTTAGGTCTGATCCTCTAGAGGAAAAAATGTGGAAGGCAGTGCAGAGTTAAGCTTACGTTGGTCTGCACTGAAAAAATCTGTTGGAGAATTTGACCTTTTACATCAAAAGTATGGTTGTGAAGTCTTTTCCAAAGATGACATTTAATCAATGCAGCTAGTATTTCTATATTTCTCTGGTGCACAGAAAAGCTGCAGGTTCTGCTCTGAGCTGCTTAGATGTACACAAAGTTTTTGGTAACTATAGGAAGCATCTCGGCACGTATCACTACAGATCAGTCATACTAATTATTAACGACTCATCTCAAACACGTATCAAGATAATTTCACCTGCCTCCACTGCAGTAGACAAATAACCTTAACTGAGTGTCCAACTGAGCGAATCATTTTAAGAATTTTTGAGTGGTCTGATGGTGCGTTTAGGGGTTTTTGGGTTCTGTGCGCTTTGCCAATGATGAATGGTGATCCCAATCTTAATAGAATGGTAAACCCTTCATAAATATACACATGGCTGAGCCCAAATTCATTCTATGTGTGTGGCTTTGTAGGTGATGAGGTCTTTTTCTAAACCGGTTGTTATTGTCTTACCAAAACAGCAAACTAAATCCTGGATCTGTTTTGTTTTTCTGTTAACAGGAGATTTGCCTTAATGACTCAGAAGTTGTTCTGTGTGGTGGAGCTGAAAATATGAGCCAGGCTCCTTTTGCAGTTCGAAACATCCGATTTGGAACCAGATTAGGAGCAGAACTCAAGGTCTAGTATTTTTTTTTTTTTACTTTTTTTTTCTTTTCTGTGAATAAAGTCATGTTTATAGAGCAAAGTATCATGCCTGTAGACACTGTACCCTTGCAAATGAAATTATTGGAGATCAGATCCAGATTTAGTTGTTCAAAGAATTTACCCAGTATTCAGACACTACCAAACAGTATGTTCAGAAGACTTTGTTAAGTGTGCCATTTTTCTAACTTCTCCAAAACTGTCTTTGAACTCCTGTTCCATGTTAAGCATATCAATAAACCTTAGACACAAAACTTATTTCACTTGGTGCATCCCATCAAAGTACTGTATGTAATATAAAAAGTTTTCTGATGCCAGAGACTGTGAAATAGAGGCACTCAACGAGCAGATAGGCTGGTAAAGAACATGTATACCTCCAAGCATCTCTCAGTTTTAAAAATGGAAACTTGAAGTTAAATCCATTGACAGATAAATTATTTTTACATTTTTTTCTGACGATATATCCTTAGTTAATATCGTGGGAAATTTCCAGCAGGATCCTGTTCTGCTCTGATACTCAGTGGGTCATAACCAGCATCAAAATGCTAAATTAGGGTATTTCAGTGTTTCAGCCCTTTGTTTTTTTCTACGCTGTTTTTCCATTCCATAATTAGAAACTGCCAATAATAAATGTTAATATTGCTGTGCTTTCTCATTTTTTTTCTTCATGTTCCATGCAGTTGGAAGACACGTTGTGGTCAGGTCTAACAGACACGCATGTGAAAATACCCATGGCCGTCACAGCTGAAAATCTGGCTGCAAAATACAACATCACGCGAGAGGACTGTGACCGGTACGCATTGAAAACGCAACAGAGGTGCAAAGCTGGTGAGTAAATTTAGGAATGGAAGTGTTTATCTGACACTAGTTTCAAATCTAGTCAGTTTTTAGCATCGATTCAAAGTATTTTCAAGTTTTGTGTAGCTCTCATAGTGTAATTTGTCTTTTGATTTGCAGATGCTGTAATTCATACTTCAGTTTGCCCTGTGATACAAGTAGCCCACTCCTGGGGGGGGGTTGACTTTGAATAGACTTTCTTTCCTCTCCGCTGCAGAACAGTCCTCTCCCACAGTGACCCACATCCTTCTTGCATGCCAGCATGTGCTGTAATTTATCTAAATACTTTTTATTTCTTTTGCAAGTCATATGCTGTCCTACGACCCTTGAACAATTAGAGCCGATGGAATCCAAAGAGGAGATTTTGCCTTGCTGGTTTTATTTCTGTTTGTTCTAACCAGTTCATCTTATTCCACACTAAAGAGAGAGTCCTGTGGCTAATCAGGAAGGAAAAAGATTTTGTAGTATTCACTGAGAAAGTTCAGAGGTAGTTAAACAACAGTTTCAGTGTCTTAGTTAAAAATCCCTTAGAGTTGCATTTGTGGAGTGATTTGGAATCTTGGTTCAGTTTTGGGAGATAGGAGTTGTTTTGGTTTTAAGCAGTAGCTTATGCTGGTTATCAACAAAGAAAATGTGGCTCAGGATTTTTTTCACGTTCCTCTGTGAGTGGGATTTACAGCTTCTTGTCCCTCTGACAAGTGGCAGAGATGTAGAATAAAACAACAATTCAGAGGAGTGTGTACCAAAAATAAATCTAGTGGTTAAAAAAAACCCAACAAAACAAAACAAAAGAAGAGTTTAGTTATTTAAAGCTGAAATAACACTTCAATGTTTGAGACTTGCTTTGGAGAAGTTTGAGAATGTATTTGTAGAGTTTTTGCCCAGTTTCTAAAAAAACAAACAAACCATGAAACACCAACCAGCCTATTTAAGCAAAATAGAGCATAAACAGTTCTATCCCTGAACTCTTGGTTAAAATAGAGCAAAAGTTGTATGCACATGAATATAGGATTATTGGTCGTGCTGCACAATCATCTGGATATTTTTATCAGTCCTTTTATTTTCCTTTTTGTGGTTGCAGCTCAAGATGCTGGTTACTTTAATGCAGAGATGGCACCAATTGAAGTGAAAACGAAAAAGGGGAAAGAAAGTATGCAAAAGGACGAGCACCCAAAACCCCAGACCACTCTGGAACAACTGGCAAAACTTCCACCTGTCTTTAAGAAGGATGGAACGGTCACCGCTGGGAATGCTTCAGTGAGTACGTCAAAGCCTGGGGTTGTGAAAGTGTCACCTCTAAGGTTCTTCAAATTTAGTGTCGCTGTATTTACGTCTCGCTGAGCCATCTTTGGCTGTCACTGGTGTCTTGAATTCAGCCTTGTATTACGCAGTTGATACCTGCAGTGGCTATGTAGAATTAGCCATTTTGCTGTCTTTTTTGGGACAATAATTACTGAACATTTTTTAACAAATCCTGCATTGTATTAGTGGGCATGCTGCTGCTGCTCGTCTTTGTACCACAATTAGTATCCTCTGGAGTCCAAACCACATTTTGCTCTTACCCAGAGTAGAGTGGGTGCTTAGGAGCATGTCATTACAGACTGTTCCTCTTACAGTCATTATCTTAATCAATTGATTAATGTTCTTTGGGCTAGAAGGACCACTGTGATCATGTAATCTGAATTCCTGCCTAAAGTAGATCATAGCCACAGTAAGTAGGGGTATCTGTAAAGTATCTTTTATAATCAGTAGTACATATATTATCCAATGTTAATAGTGTCCTTGCAAGTCTACAGAGTGATATTCCCAGTATAAAGGAGACTTTAAGTGGCAAAAATGTATTTTACTTTTCTAAAACATTGGAATTCATTAAACACCTATATTGAACTTTCTTTTGCAGTCCACAGAATAGTGAAAGATTGTGGTTAGTTTTGATTAAACATAAGCTGAAAGAGGGCAGATTTAGATTAGACATTAGGAAGAAATGTTTTCCTGTGCGGGGGGTGAGGCAGTGGCCCAGGTTGCCCAGAGAAGCTGTGGATGCCCCATCCCTGGAGGGGGTCAAGGCCAGGCGGGGGGAGGCTTTGAGCTAGTGGGAGGTGTCCCTGCCCATGGCAGGGGGGTGGAACTCGATGGTTTTGAAGGTCCCTTCCAATCCAGACCCTTCTGTGATTCCATGATTCTATGATTCTATAAACACTAATACAATTCCCTGTTAAATGTTAGTAGAGTCTTGGATTCAGGCTTTTTTGAGGGGTGTATTTAGTTTAAATTGTGGGGGGTTTTGGTTTGTATCTTCTCCACTAAGAAAGCTTTTCTCTCTTATCGCAAGGGGGTGTGTGATGGAGCTGGCGCAGTCATCATTGCCAGTGAATCAGCACTTAAAAAGCACAGTCTTACTCCGCTGGCAAGAATAGTAGCCTATCACTCAGCTGGCTGCGACCCTTCCATAATGGGCATTGGTAAGTTGCAAGCAACCCTCTCTGTTAGTCACTCAAGAAAAGAGGCACTCTCTCAATTTTTTCAAAAACAATTTTCTCCTGAAATTCACTCCAGTTTCCTGTAAGCTTTAAATCCCTTTATTAAATGTGTAACTCTGAGTTTTCTTGCTGAAGGAATATCGTGTATGTGTACACCTTTCAGCAGTTACTCTGTTGCTTAAGCTAAGATTGGATTCCAGGGCACACATCCGTTCAGGTATTATTTTGGCAAACCAACTACTTCTCTTTTTTTTTGTTAGACCCATGTTTTATGCTTCCTGGTCAAGTAGCTGTTAAACAAACCCTCCGAGACGATCCAGACACCCCAGGATTTTTCCCTTCTGTTTAGTCTGTAGACAGCATTGTATCCCAGCATCGCTTTTTCTTCCTGCCGTTCTGTTCAGAGAGGTCACTGTTGGCTGGTTCCATGTGTCAGTAGAAATGTAAATGAAGCATTGTCAGATTTGTTTTCTTGATCGGACTATCTGCCTAACACAACCTTCAAAGCAAATGGAGAGGGAGGGTTTTTTTCGCTAGACTTCATGCTGTCATTGTGCTTTCTAAACTAGCCCATTCTTTCTAGGTCAGGCAACTCTTTTCGCTTGTTTAAAAACTTCATAAATCATATGGAGAAACAGTTAGTATTCTAACTCCTTAACACCACAGCTTGTCCCTAGCAACTCAGAAAGTCCAGATGAGATTCATCGGCATGACAGCAACGGATCTGAGAAGAGGAGCTCAGACTGAGCAACTGCACTTTCACATACTGATAGTGATAGGGAGTCCTGCCTCACAATGACTAGTGAGAGAATTCATTATTTAAAGAAAAAAAAAAAAAGAAGAGAGAGACAAAAAAAGTCTACTTGGCTGTCATTAGTGGTCTCTGTATTGTTCACATGAGACCCTCCCATTACTCTCACGCATAACAGGCATACTAAAATCCGTCCATAATGAGATGCGTTTAAAGTCTGGTTTTACGCCATCTGAGGCTTTCTAATAATCCACTGAGCCCTTTCGTCTTTTAATTTTTCTGTCTCTTTGGTCATTTGCTTATTTTTGTGTTGTTTATTCTTTGAGCTATGAGTTTTCAACAACATTTTTTCGGTAGTGAGGTAGCATTTGGGATTGTTAACTTTTTAATATTGGGGGCTTTTGTCTAATGATCAGCTACCATCTAACAGCTCAATATCTTTGTCCTACAAGCACATATCTAGTTAGCCCTCTCAAATTCTCTGTCTCTTTCCGTAGGTAGCTGTGCTTTCAGATTAATCTCCCCTAAGGGATTATACTAAATCACAGATGTCAGCTTTCTTCAAGACAACAGTTTTATTGCCAAACTCTGTAATATTCTTAAAAAAAATAATTTCCTGTCCTCAGTTGGCTGGGACTTCTGTCCAAGGGAATATTTTATTGTTAGGTTTTTTAACTAGAAGATTTTCAGATAAATTATATTAAGAAGAGCAAAACAACAATACCTGTAACTCAACATCTGACCAGCAAACTCCAGAACAGCCTTTTTCTTTTCTGTATACCTGGAGGCTGCAAGTTGTGAGGAAGGAATAAGCCGCACCAAGAGTACTGACTGGGAAGGAGAATGCCTCAAAACTGTCGTGAAGTTATTTTATTTGGCTGGGGACTGTCAGTTCCCTTGACTTTCAAGCTATGTGTGTCTTTACCAACATAGCTGTGCAGTAGTGACACTCCTAGCTTTCCCTGGCGGTGTGTTGCAAAGGCTGACAACTAGTTTTGAGATTTAGATATTATCTTACCACCTGATAAAGCAGGTGAGTGGCATATTCAGAATTTATTGGCTGCGGTCATGGGAGGGGATCTGATGAGGTTTTATGAACCTATCCTATGAATAACATATCTATAAGCCTTTATTTATTTTTTATTTAACTAACTGTGCCTACAATTTCCAAATAGGCCCTGTACCTGCAATTACCGAGGTTCTGAAGAAAGCAGGATTGACACTGAAGGACATGGATTTGGTAGAGGTAAGGAGTTTTACCACGAACAGTGAGGTTACTCCTGATCTTTTTGGCAGAAGTATTCCACTCATCTGTGTAGCCCATCATCACCAGGTGGGTGTTGCTGCATGTCTGGAGCCCACTTGTCTTAGCTCACCTGCTTGACTTCCCTCCATCTAGTTTCTACCACACGGTTGCACAGTCATTATAAACATCTCAGACGTGGAAACTGAGAAGAAGCACACCTCGTTTAATCTTGTGTGTACGCATGCTGCTGGAAACTTGTAGGGAAAGAGCAGTTGTGTTGTTTCTCTGATGTTTTAGGTGAATGAGGCATTTGCACCTCAGTATCTAGCTGTGGAAAAAGCTTTGGGCCTCGACCCTGAAAAAACTAACGTCAACGGAGGTGCCATCGCTATAGGTCATCCTTTGGGAGCTTCAGGATCACGGATCACGGCTCATCTGGTTCATGAATTAAGGTGTGTACCTAGCTGCTGGTAGCGAATGCCATGCTGATGTATTTACTCCTGCAAAAGAACTTCTATATGGATATTGTGTGGCTAAAATCTTCCAGTCTGCTGACTTCAACTCTCCACACTAGAGTGTACCGCTTTCTGTACAATTTTTTTACCTTTGTGCTGTAGTTCAGGTCCTGCAGCTTGCCTCTAATTCCATTCTGGTGTCATTACAGGATTTTTTGCTTCTTCTAGAGCTGATCCAAGCCCATAGCAGTCAGTGGGAAGGTCTTCTTTATTGAAATGGCCTTTGAGCAGAGTCTGTTCTTTTCTTAACTTGGTCTGTTTAAAGGGCTTTGTCATCACCTTCTTTCTCCTGTAGTCCATTTTCAGAAATTCTGTCTCTTTTGGCTTGCTTGAGATGCTTAGCACCATTTTAATATGAATTTTCCTTTTTATTTTCCCCCAGGTCAGAGATCGCTGTATCTTTTTGCTTGTACTTGCAACACTGTATTAGTGTTCAGCCATAAGGTCTCAGTTAATTTGCACTTTGCAGTAAACTGTTTCTTGGAGTGTGGTTGTGGAAAACGTAGCTTTTAAAAACTAAAATGGCAATAAAATTATATTTTACTTAGGACGTTTTTATTACGTGTTGAAACCACAAGTATCCCATAATGTCATTCCTTGCCATTTTGTATTCCTAAGAACAGCCTAACTGTATTTTAGATGGTAAAAGACCAGACCTTGTTTTTCCACAGAAATATTTCAACATCAGATGAGGCTTCATGGTATTTTTCTAGAAAAAGAATAACATACACATTCCAAAATGTCATACTGAGTAGTACCTAGTAGATAACTAGGTGCCTTTCGTAAAATCAGGACGACAGCTATTATGTATTCACAAAAGTAAATATTTTTCACTGCTACTTTTTCCGTACAGGCGTCGTGGTGGGAAATACGCGGTTGGATCAGCTTGCATTGGTGGCGGACAAGGTATTGCTCTTCTCATTGAGAACACAGCCTGAGAGATTCTGGAGACTGCTGTGTTGCCCGAATTACTGATTCCCTGAGAAACTCCTCCCTTTTGTGACAATAAATCATCACTGCCTGCCTTCGTTTTGTGCCATTCCTGCAAGGTAAAGGAATAGCTAAGAAGTCTGAATCCTGAACAAAAAGATTCATTAATGTCTTTCTAACTGAAGGAAGTGTAGCATCAGTATAATTTCACACTGATGAAGTATCTTCTAAAATCCTCTTTTCAATCAATGTATTTCTGTAGGCAAAATTCTTTTCATTTCCTGAGGAAATTGCCTGCCAAACTTTCACCAAACCTGCCTTAAAGTAATGGTCAGTGCAGCTTTTTGAGCAAGTATTGCTTAAAACTGTTCTTATTTCAGCTGCTGCTGCTGTCTGGCACATGTGCCTCTTTTATTATCAGGACACGTGGAAATTTAAATGGGGACTTTCTGACGTATATCCTGATTGTAGATTGATGGCTCTAACCTGTACCCTGCTGTTTCGCAAGGGAAAAGAAAAATGAGCAAAAGCTGAAATTCCCGTTGTGCCTCCCAAAAGAACAATAAATATACCAGAAAAAGGGCTTGGTGTTCTTTTGTTTGTTTGTTTATTTTGAAAGGAATTCGCTGTGAGAATTGTGACTTGGGGTAAGTCAGTGTTGGGCTTTGGAGAGACTCGTTTCTTCTGGCCGAGGAATAACTGGTGTTGACTAGGTAGTTTCTAGAGAACTCGAGCAAATCTGCCAGCCTTCCAAGAAGGGTGGTAGTTGCATCTAACTGTGCATCTAACCGTCGAGAGCAACTTGTGGCTTCCTCCAACGTAGATGTCTGCATTAAATACTTGCAGTGAGTTGGGCAGATCCCATGTCAGAGATGGAACGCGCTTCTCCGTAGCCTGTACTGTGCTACGCAGACTAAAATAGTCGCAAAGACTTCAGCCTTCACTCTTTCTCATCCTCTGTCTGCTGTCAAAATATTGCTTATCTACAACTTCGTCTTGCCGCTCCGCTGGCGTGAGCTGTGGTTGTTGTGAAAGATGGGAGGTTATTCAAAACCTGACTGCCCAGCCTAGCAAGAAATTCAGGTCAAGGCAAGTGTTGGTACAACTGGTGGATAACAGTTGAAGTAGGCTGAGTGCAGTTCCTGGGGTTTTTGTGGGTGCAATGTCTTTCACTACTATAGAAATATTTAGTGCTGTTTATATGGATTAAGAAAAAAACCCAGCTGCCATAAGGCAGCAAGCCAGATGTTCATTTAACACACTATATTTTTCTTCTTTTATCTGTATTATACTAAGTCGGGTTTACTGGGGTTTCACTGTTCGAGGTACAGTTGCCACGTGGATTTTGTAAAACAGAGTATTTTCTACTCTTAGTTCCTTCCATAGTAACCAATAAACAATTCTCTTCTTGACTGTGGATAATCATTGAACTCTATTTTCAGAGAATTGGCAGCAGTTTTTCCAAGGTCTCATCCCCATATAGTAACAGTTCTTTCAGAGCTCGTCACTATGTAGGTACAGTAAAGAATAATCCCCTTTGTGCACTTTATTTTTTTTCATTTATTTGTTTCATTTCCTCCTTTTATCACTCAGGTTTTTGAGATCCATGTGTAATTCTATCTGTGAGAGTTGAATTTGCTCATCCTGAATAATCGTATATTTTCTGCAGAACGCATCATGATGTCCACCTCGTCTTCCCAATAACTGATGATCATGTTATCAGCACAGATGATTGCACATCCTGCTGGTAACCTTTCTTTGATGCGTGATCCAACTGCTTATTCCCGTATCATTCCATTTTTGTCCTGTTCATTTCCTGTAAGAGCATCTGATGAGGGGCTGTGTCACGCTCCAGCGAAATGGTCAGTGACTTCGTATCCAGGGGGAAGTCTTTCTTCTGAAAGGTGCAGGGATTTGGGGGAATATGCTGCATTCCTCTTCTGTAGCTCCTAATTTCACTTTTAAGCCTAGAGTGCAATATTCCCAGAAGTGTAAAACCAGGTTCAGTGCTAGGTCTGTTTGCTGTGCTGCACACTATTGGCTTTTTCTTAACCAGGTCGTTATTAAAGATGAGCAAAAGCATGGACATTTTGTTCCTGAGCTAATCTCCCAGAATATATTGGGGTGCCTAGCCCTCAGGATTTAGTCTGAGCCTGTCTTTACTAGCAAGTCCAATCATTTGTTACAGAATAACAGCAGTAATATCTGATCCTTGTACCTCATTCCAAAATATGTTCTTCAGTTTCCCAGATACAGCAATGTGAGAACTGTGCTTCTGCCTTTGGGAACTGAACGCATCTCTGCTGAGAGCAGTCAGGATTACAGCGATTGAATTGTGTCCTGGAAGGAGCAGAAGATACGGAAGAAATGTGTTAGATTTTAGAGGGATGATTGCGTACGTTGATTGTACCAAGTGCATTTTTTTTTTTCTTTTTAGGCTCAGGTGTATTCTTTATTTTTGTGTGAGCAGTCTCCATTATACAATATAATGAAAATGTGGATTTTGTCTTCCTTGAAGTGTCTGAGAAAAGAAAACACTTGTGGGAAGGATTCGTTGCCTGCATAGAGCTGTGCGATATTGACTCATAAATGGAGATGTAGGTTTCTACCACTGGGTGGTGTGTTCCAAACACCCTGCAGACCTCGATGCCTTAGGAAGGCGTTTGTCCTCCTTTAAGCAGCACAGCTTTTCCCACTGACTAGCTTAACCCTGAAACTGAATCACCCAAAATTTCCTATTTCTCCTTTTGTGGGTTTTGAACAGGCAGGTGCCACGATACCAACACATCTTTGTACATCCTGAAGTCTTTGGTGCCTCTTGATCTCAGGTGTATTAGAAAGTGTTTGTTGTTTTACAGGTTATGGATTATGTATAAGCAGTTCTGTTTTGTTGCTAGTGAGGGTCCAGTAACTAAGATGGGATGTTGTGCAGCATTCTATAAAACAAAAAAGGAAATCGTGAAGCTCCTGAAGTGCACAATTTCAGCCAAGTCTCACCTCATTGTGAGAGTATTTCTAATAAGCTCTTCCTCAGTCTGTAAATCCAGACATTTTCCATCTGGTGCGATGCTGTTAAGCTGGGCAGGGCTCTGTCTCACCTCTCCACCTAGAAAAGTCCTTGTTGTCCGATGGGGTCAGCTGGGTGCTGCACAGGGATGCTGAGGGGGGCCAAGGGGAGGAATTAATCCTTCTGAGAGTGCACAAGCTAAGGGTCTAGCAATGGGGGTGCAGTTTTCCTTTTCTGAAGAGATCTACGAGGAACTAGTGCTAGTGATGTCTTTGCTGACTTAGGTACTTTTACATGAAAAATTAAATTGAAACGAACAGATTGGAGCATGAGTTAAGTCTGAATTACACAGGTGATTGTTGGCTTTAGTTTTCTAATGGATAACTGCTTCTCATGGACGGTGAGTTAAGATAAAAAGGTAACATTTTGGAGCTTGTTTAAAGCTGATAACAAATCCAGCTGCAGAACTAGTAATGCTAGGTCAAAATGCTGTAGCCATAGGAATTGCAGGGCAGATCAGGTGTAGACTCAGGCTGCTCATCCACAGCTATTTGAAATTGGCAGCATGATACATTCATCCTGGCAGGTATTAAGCCAGAGCAGGTTTGGTTTTTTTTATCCTTTGGTGAATCTGTCTTCTGAGAGATCAGGAATTGCCCAAATGTGGCATTAGTGATTGTGAAACCACAGCTTTCATCTCTTGGAAAATCAGCGGGACAGTGAGCTGTTGCACGGAAGCTTAAGGCAGCAAGCTCAGGACAGGTAGCGTGCCAGTCGATGGAGCGGTTGTGGTGCCTGACCCTGACACCAACAGCAGGCAGACGGTGGAAGAGGCAGGAAGAGGGGAAAGGTTTCGGGTTTTTATTTCTGTGTTGCTGCCTGATAACCCGTGCGAAACATTTATCCTTCCTGTTACTAACTAATCAGTTAATGGAGCATGGAAACATCATCTGACTACATCTCAAAGGAGAACTCACCCCAGTTTTACTTTGAGAGATCTTAACATTGTCAGCGAGCTAGAGATCAGAGTTTTTATGGTGTTAGATTCTTCTGCGAGTTCTTCGCAGTAGTGTATCCAGACATGTTTCCTCAGTCTTCTATTTCAATATATTTTCTCTAGCAGTGTGTTTATTATAGCTGTTGCCAGGGAGAAAAAAAAATCTTAGTCTCTCTTTATAAACATTTAGCTGTAGTATAAGATACACATGATAAAATCGTTGGGCTTTTTGTTTTAATTGTAAGAATATTTTACACTGCGATGTTTTTCTCCTCTGCTGTGGTGATTTACAAACAGAGATTTTTCAGGTCTTGAGAAGGGATTTGCAAAATCTACAAAGAGCGTGAAGCAGAAGATGATGTAATTTACAGAAGACAGAACTTAAGAGATGGCAGAGCGTTGGGAAGTTGTATTTACAGGGCCTCCGATCATTAAATTGACCATTAAACAAATCCTGTTTTCACTGTTTTTTTTCTCCCACAGACAAGGCTGAAGTTTCTCACCTACACAAAGCTAAAGTTATGCTCCTAGTTCCTCTAGGAACTTTTTCCTAAGGTTGCAGTAACGTGATGACTGGGCACGAAAGCTCTCAGGAGTCAGGTTCTCAAGAACTTCGTGTTGCTCAATGCTTTGTGTTGCGTGACTCTTAAGATGGCTTCTGGATATCTCGGCAGTGGACCTGTGACTCTTGTGCTTCAAAGCAGGGCTGCTCCTTGCTCAAGTCTGTTTGTTTCCCGTGCTGGAGGGTTGGTATCTGTGTTCAGCCAACAGTCGCTGCCGTTTCTTGCTCTGCCCAGCTCTGGGGTGGGAGGTGGGGTGAGTGAGTGCTGTGGAAAAATGCAATTATAAATCTAAAAATAGATGCCCTGAGAGTCATTTTAGAGCCAACCAAACCCAAAGAATTTGCGGTATGTCGCTACCAGCTGCGTAATTCCAGTCCAGATCGCTGGCTTCTGAGGTGGGAAGGATTTCACTGTGACTCCTGGGGAGGGAGGGCGAGTGTCAGTGACTCCCATCAATGCATGTGTGATGGAGGAGAAGTCACTGGGGCTCTTGCCATCTAGAGATGTTCTCTTTTTCCTTTTTCCTTCTTCCTTTATTCCCTTTTCTCCCCTTGTTCACAATACCTGTTGCTTAGACATTTCTGCAGTTAGGTGGCACAACTTCTGGAGACAGCTGGGTAGCTAGAGCAAAGACAGATGTGCTGCTGCTGGAATGAGCCTCTCCATGAGATTCCTGCAGGTATGGTGAACTTTCTGTCTCGCACCTCAGCCAACTTCTCCAGGACTGCCAGCAGAGGCAATATTTTTGTGTGTCGGGAGATCCTCTGATTCAGTTTGACGCTGCAGGTGGTCCCCCATCACGCTTTCCTCTCTCTCATCCATGGATCTGAACAACGTACAAGGGACGTTTGGAAGCAAGGTGCAAAACTGCAGAGCAGGGCACAGGCACCCAACGGCTGGATTCCCACTCTCCTTCCCACTGCTTTCCTCAACATACTCCCTTCTGCAAAGCTCGAGTCAGTAGGTTGCAGTCTTTGGGTCAAGCCCTGGATAGAATTTGGGACCTGAGCTGTTAGGAGGTCAACTCTTGGCTGAAAATTGAACAGTAGGAAATTATTTTTCTGTGAAATAAGGTACAATAAAATTCTTAAATGACTCCCTGTGCGAGATAGCTCATCGTACAGCACTGATAGTGCCAGAATATATGCCCGGTATGATGCTGTAGCACGCTGTATGAAATGTATGTCAGAATCCAGTATATATTAAATAATTAGTCAAATTATTTAAGTCAAAAAGGAGTATTTAATGCCCAGGATCCTCGGCTCCTAAAAACAGCGATGTGGCTGTTGCAATGCAGGTTTAAGAGCGTGTGTAGGTCCTTGCTGCTTTTGTAACTGTTTGATTCGTCCTGTCCTGGTGCTCAAGCCCTCCTTCTTCCTATAGCACAGCCGCTGTGCGAGCACCGGGGCTGAATCCCCAATGAGGTAAGATAGGGTTACGTTGGTACGTGCTGTGTTCGCGCAGTCTGGTGAAGAAATGAATGTTCTCAGCCGTTGCTGAACAAATGCGTTCGTACAGCCTGTTGCTTGTCCTAGGGGAAGTCTGATTTCTTATGTAAATTTATGATTTGGGAGCCCTGTTGAGGCCAGTACAGGGTTCAGTTTGGCGTGTTTTGAAGTGACTGTCAGCTGCTTAAAGAATTTATTTGATATAAATAAAATCTTTCAGGTCAACAACCACCGCAAATATGCTGAAATTTATCAAGATATTTGTTAAACTACTAGAAAACTTGCAGCTGGAGCTCCCCTGCCCCTTTCTAGCCATGAGAGTTTGCGATTCAAAACCAAAGGGAATCCTGAAGACAATCAGAGCAAATCTGCAGGATTTGGGATCGACCTGGGGTATAAGGCATGGCCATTGTGCTGGGTTTGACCTCTTTATTCCGTGTTGTAGATGTCCCTAAAACCTGTGAGCGTGCACTCTTCAAAATACCTGTCGAGATGGTGTTACTCTGACCTGGACAAACTTACTCAGAGGAGTTGCTTCTCCCGGTTGATTATTTTGGACCCTATTTGGGCTTGGTCTTTGGTCTTACCCAGCGACAAGCTCTTTGGCAGGTGGTGTGTGTCGGTTGTACCTGCTCCATCCCCACCTACCTACAACTCCTTTACGTGTCTGCTGGCGTGAGGTCTTCTGCATGTTGGGTGATGTTCATTGGGGACCGAGCGCTCTGGGGCTGTTCCCTTATCAAGAGGGGGCTCAGGATGGGCTGTAGTATTTTCCCAGCTGGCAGACATTCTTTGGGATGATCTAGAAGAGGCAAAACCTCAATTTTGGCTGATCCCAGGCTGACACGGTGGCCTGAAACCCCGCTCAGGATGGCTCTAGCATCTTGTCCTGCAAAGAGATGGGGTCGGTGGCAGGCTGAGCTTTGCCCAAGGGCTTGCTGCTGCTGTGGTCCGGAGTTTATGGGCGATTTTTTCCCTTATTTCAGTGGGATTGGGGTCCCTTTATAGCTTTTTGGATGAGCGGGTGCCTGTTGGGACTTGAGGGTTTGTTGTCATCCGAGAGACGTATTGACGTTCATGCTCAACTTGGCACGAGTTACGCAACCGGTTCTGCAAACTTCGTTTCCATTCATCGGGGAGTTTCAAGAAGTGGAAGTGAGGGTGACAAGTGGGTCTCGAGGGAGCTGTTAGGAGCTGGGAGACTGCGTGGCGATGTTGTGAGGGCTTGGGTGGAAAAATAAGGTGAAAAAGGATTTTTACTCATTGGATAAGCGTATTGTAAAAATCTGTTTTAAATTTTTGTCGAGGAGGATTTTAGTGCTAGGATCAGGAACAGGTAACTCTTCTAACAACCCCTATTATGGCACTTATTTTCATATCTGTGGTATTTATGCTGCAATTCCCCTGTGTGAAGTCCTTGCCTGTGCTTAATGCAAAACCTCGAGGTGGGGAGGAGGAGGAGGAAACACATGGATGTGGCGAATGTAGAGAAATGTAAAGCTGAAAGGATGTTATAGATTTTCGCCATACCACAAAGTTTCTCTACTATATCATACTTAAAGCTTTAGGCACCAAACATCCCTTCCAGCTGGCTTACTGTGCTGACCAGTGGCACATCCACCCGGAGTGGGATTTTTTTGTGGGTTACACCTCTCGGATTTTCTCCATCCAGGGAAGACGTGTCCGAGTTGTGGATTCAGCTCAGGCTCCTTGCAACATACAGCTCTCGGCAAGCGTGTCATTTTGTTACGATTTCAATTGAACCGGGTTTCTTCTGAAGCACTGTCTTGCAGAAAGGATTTCCCTTTGTGCTGCTGGTTGTATTGCACCGAGCTCAACCTGTGTTGGGAAATTCAGCGCTGCTTTTGTAAAACAGCTTCCACTCGCCTCCGATTACAGCAGAAGAGAAACCACCCGGAGACAGGCAGCGCAAAACTCTCGTAAGTGGGTGACGAAAAGCAAAACCAAGCACAAGAGAAAAAAAAAAAAAAAAAAAAAAAAAAAAGGACTTAGCCGCTGAACAGCATCCCCAGAAGGCGCAGTGGTGCCACGCATCTGGTGCAGCCGAGGTCAGGCTCACTGGAGCTGCGCTTACGCAGTCCGGCAGCAGCGCGCTCTGTCATTTGGGATGTGTGCGTGCCTCTCCTCGCCTCCCTCCGGCTCCGGCATCATCCGCAGCCTCCGACCCAGATTGGCTGCGCCGGAGTCAGCCCATATCTTACTAGAAGGAAACTTGAGCCCCGCCAAGCCCAAAATGTCAA
>NW_010117748.1:22262-34338 GCF_000699245.1 Pterocles gutturalis
TCCCACCATTAATGTCTGTTCTTGAAAAAACATGAAAATCAGTAACCATGATGCTTCCAAGAGATTTGCAGAAGTACTTAACCGTGAGTGGCAAACCAGCATCTGCCTTAAAAAAAAAAAATAATTAAAAAATAAATTAAAAAAAAAAAAAGCAGATGAGCTTTTTCCCCATGCTAGTCCCTTCGGGGTGCTGTTAGTGGGACACCCTTTGCCTCAGGCACCCAACAGAAAATGTGGGGGGGTCGTGCAGGGTGCTGCGGTCGGGGGAGAAGCTGGTTTGGCTGGGGTCTGTTTTTGGGTTTTGTGTGTGCACACGCAGGCGTTTGCTTGTTTGGCTGCGTGGTTGTTGCGGTGCAGGAGCCTGGAGGATCCTGTGAAGTCGCAGACAAATTTAAAATTTGTTTTTTTCTTTTTTTTTTTTTTTTTTTTCTGGATTTGAACTTCAGAGGATTTTTCCAGGGATTCCAGTGTGCTTTGGATTCAGGAGGGTGGGATGCTTCTGAATTAATTTCAGCCCCTTCTTTAAGTTCAACACTCGAGTGCTTTCTGTAACCTCTGGGGAGACAGACAGGGGGACCTGTGCGTAGCAGCTATTTTAATCTGTGTTAAAAAAGAAGCCAAGATGACTGTCAGGTGTTAGACAGTTTATATTAAGGGAAATTAATCCCTTCCTTTGCATCTGCCGCTTGCAGAATATAGATGCTCATTTCTGCTAAATACCGTCAGTTCGTCCTTTCTCCTTGCAGAGAAGTGAGCTGTGCATTTTGGAAATGTGAAATTCCAGAGTTAAAAGGAGCTTTCTGGGAAGTTTTTCTGGTATCGTGCCGTATTTCTGTAGTGATGTATGTTCCAGGATTTTAATTTTTTTTCTATATATTATTCCAGTGGGAACCATCTCCTTGGACAACCCTCAAAGACTTCCCCAGGGCAGAAGAACATCAGCGAGCAATGAATTTTCTCCAAATTGAAGGCTAATGAACCCATGCCCCTGGAAAATGTCCTATTAAAAGATGAAATTTTAGGGCTGCATCACAAAATCCCAGTAAGTTTATCAACTCAAGCCAGCGGTGAGCGTGGTCTCTGTATTTAGCCTCCAGCTCAAAGAGCAGCTGGGATGTTTTTCTACCCTGCAGTGTTCTTCTTGCCTTCAGGGATTGTTTATTCAAAGAAAAAAAAAAAAAAAAAAGCAACCATTGGTGAAATCTAGGGGAGCTTTTACCCAGAAAAAAAAAAAAGTGTTGCAACTGGCAATGTAAATAACACGCGGTGTTTCTGGAAATTCGAGTACAGGCTGCTTGCACGGGGCTGCCAAATGGTGCATGAAGTCTCCTTGTTTCAAGAAATGAAGAAAAATATATCTCTGGTTTATTGTAAGGAAAAAAAGAGGTGATAAAAACCCCTTTTTTTGGTATAAAAATCCCTTTTTCATCCCTTCATGGAAGTGACAGATCTTATTGGCAGGTTCAGAAATGTGGACTGAGCTTTCCAAAATAGATTACACCTTCCTCCAAAAAGCTTTTAAGTTTTTTAATATCTGGATTTTTTTTTAAAAGCACTTAGCGGCTCTAATAAATATTACATTTAACACTACAAGGTGTTTTTTAAAACAATATATATATATATAAGTGCTTACAAAGGCGTGTGGCCTCTGATAGCTGGTAGGTGTGACTTCTTGAGTATTTTGGAATTCATTTACTCAAGGCAAGGTTCGACAAATAGTTTCTGAAATCTGATTATTTCTGTTGATAGTAAAATCAGTGGTCTCCAAGACATTCAGAAATAATTTGGAGAATTTTTTAAATTTCTAAAATATTGTGCTTGAACTCTCTTCTTGGCGAATGGGGAGAATAATTTTTGATTAAAATAATACGAATACAACCTCTTTGATGCTGTGATCCCAGGAAACATCCAGGGCCAGCCACCATCGTGGCAATATGACTGTCTTGTGTCTTTTGATTGAGGGTTTTGCATCCAGCAGACGAGACAGGAAACTCCGGGGAGTGTTCACCATGAATAAATGGGAACTCTCAAAGGAAAAATAAGTCATTCCTTTTCCATAGGTGCTCCGAGAGGAAATTGCGAATTTCTTGGCATTGCCACCATCCGTCGCTTGTCCCTGTGGTTTGGCTTCCTCTGTCTCCATTACTAGGAGGTGTAACGATGATGGGAATGGGAGAAACTCGTGTGGCTTTGACTGGTGCTACTGGGGGAAGAGTGATAAAGACTGACATAGGACTAAGATATTAGATTTTAAATCGGGAGGGAGGATGGAAGAAAATTGATCTCTGTTGACAGACACCGAGGAAGGCTGAGTTACACCTCGGAGCAAGAAGCCAAGTAACCGGTTCTTGAGTGTGGGCTCTTGGAGATGAGAGAGGCAGTGATGGATAAGGAGGAGGGAAGGAAAAATGTCTCAAATATTTAGAAGGAAAATGGAGAAGCGGCGTCTGCATTTCAGTGTTGAGTCTCCTTGCTAGGAGCATCCCAACTCTTAGTCTGCAAAAGAAAAAAATCTCCACCAGCCCGATGTGTGATGGGGAGAGGTGCTGGGAGATGCTGAATGCAAAAATGGGGAGGGTAACCCTTCATTTGTGTGTGGTAGAAGTGCGGTAAGTGAGAAAAAAAGCTCGAGTCAGCAGCTTTATGCCAGGTACTTTCATCGCACTGGTAGGAAGAAGAGGCTTGCAGAGCCTAAGCGAGACTTCCCAACTAAAACAAGCTCAAATCACAGATAAATCGGGAGTTATTTTGAGTGCCAATCCCTGAAACTCAGTCTGGAAACCCAGAGTCATTCTGGGCTCTTTGCCATTTGCTAATTAACAGGAATAATCCCACGGATGGGTCTTCATCGCTGCCTCGGGCGAGGTGTGATCTGTACAGGGAGGCGAACTCATGAATAATACAGGAATGAAAGTCAGCACCGGTTCCTCCCCACTGGTACAGTTACACATTAATCTTTGAAGTCAGAAATTGCTATTTGTACCAAGACTCCTTCTTTTTCTAATCCTATCCAAACTTTAGCATGTGGGCTTGCTCCAGCCAGCCTCGTCCTTAGTTTCAGAAAATTATCTGAGATGGCCAAACCCAGGGCTGGAACAAGGGCATGGTTACAGCTTTTTTTCATTTTTGGATCAGGATCTCAACTCTTTAATTCCTGATGTCTCCAACCCCATCGCATAAAGTGTGCATCAGGTTCTTGGCAATGGGCTCTGTTCATGCAGGAAAATCGGGAATAAATATGTAAATGTGTATGTAATGGAGGAAAGATATAAAAATACCTGAACTGGGAGAACCTCGTGGCTAACTGGGACCAGCCCTCATCTCTGTAGGGCTGTAATCTTCTACACCTGCATTTATGGACCAGTTCGTTATCCAGTAGTTACGGGCTAACTCACTTTGGGATCTCCTAACCGCTCTGAAGATGCGTTGGGTCTTGCCAAAGTCTTTTTAGGGCTTGATGGTATCGCGGGATGGCAGGGTATGTGAAGTAAGCCTCGGCATGGGCTACGACTTGCACCCATCATACCTGACACCAGTTGAACCTGCTGGTGCACCCCTCCTCCCCGGGGCCGATCAGGGACCGGCGGAGGCTTATTCCCACATAAGGCAACAACGGATTGCTGGAGCAAAAAAAGCTCCAGGCTACGTCAGGAATTCTCCTCTTCGGTGGCTGCAAATACCAATGTTATTTTCTTGATGAGAGCTGATTTCCCAGTTTAAGTGGAGGGTTGGAGATCACTGTGGGCAATGGGTGGATTATTTTTTTCATGCAGCTGCAGGGGGAAAAAAAAGGCTGTGCTCTGCACTTTCCCTAGAGAACTTTGCTTTGCAGAGATGCTTTTAGATAACGTGGGGTTTATTCTGGACTCGACCGACGCTATTAGTCCTTCTGGTGTTAATAAGTGTTGATGAGATGAGGAACCCCAAGAGAGATCAATCAGCGCTCTCTGACTGTGAAATTTCTGTGATTCATTTGGTCGATACCTTTGTGTTCGTGAGCATTGCGGCTTAGGGATCCAAGGGAGAACCTCTGCCCAGAGAGGCTGGATGACCTCCATCCCTGGAGACTTGGTGTGACTCAGCCGGACAAAGCCCTGAGCAACCTGGTGTGACTCCAGAGCTGACCTTGCTTGGAGCAGGAGGTTGGGCTGGAGACCTCCTGAGGCCCATCCTGACCTGAATCATCCTAGGAGCCTCGTGTTGAGGTTGCTAGACAAGCTTGGCAATTAGCTCTGGGTCTTTTCCTGGAGGAGAACAGCTGCTTATTGCATTTTATTTTTTTTTTTTGAAAACTGGCTTTCTGTTGCTTGTGTGTTGTCCAAAAGAGAGGAAAACTCATGTTCCTCTGAACATTGCATCTAGGGAAGCCTGATTCCTATGACTTTGTTTCTTGAGGTTGATTGACTTTGGTGTTTAAGAAAGTATCAACTCTGATTGAAAGCTTTCTAATGGTCAAGGCATTTTAAGGGGTCTCTGGTGCATGCGTTTCTCCAGTATTTAATAGGATGACATGGAATGGTTTGGGTTGGAAGGGACCTTAAAGACCATCCAGTGCCACCCCCTGCCATGGGCAGGGACACCTCCCACTAGCCCAGGGTACTCAAAGCCTCATCCAGCCTGGCCTTGAACCATGGACTGATCCTTACTCAGAATGCATGCACTTCACAGAGTCTCTCTTTCTCTCTCTGTTCTCCCCAACACAAACTTTCAGAAGCCTTGTAGAAAAACTGCATCTTTGCGACCACGCTGCCTTTGTCCAATTTGCTTAAAAACTTGCCTGCATGAGGCATGGTGGAGGGAGAGGGATGCTAAACTGCTCGTCTACGTTCACACAGAAAGCAGAGCTGCAGACAAACCCCAGATCTTTTGGTCCCTCTTATTTCCTTGGTCTAGGATGTAAAAGACACCGAGCTCTTTGAAAATGTGACCCTTATTCAGGTTTGAAGTGAGAGCTGCTATCTGCAAATATCTGGTGTTGTATTTCTTTCGTCTGAGAAAACAAGTCAAAATATGGCCTGGGACCATACAAAAGTGGGATGGACCTTCTGGATCAAGGACAAGATCAAAAAGAAAGCCAAGTGCTTTGAACAAGGCTCTGGGTGCCCTTTAGCCTCTGATCTTCCTCCCCCCCCATCTCCTCCTCTTCCTTTCTTCTTTCCTCGGCTTTTGTCTTTGTTGCCTTTGAGCCCTAGTATTTGGTACTACAAGGAGAAAATAGCAATGTGCAGTGAGACGGGGCTGTGAAGAGCAGAATCCCACCTGGCTTTTCCTTTTAGTGGCTTCACTCTTTGGCTTTCTGCCGTGGGATAGTGTTGCAAGAGCCTTACTTGCTAAAGTAAGACTTGTGGTCTATCTTGGAGCATCCTTCTTCCATGTACAAAAGATTTCCGCGTCCCTCAGTCAAACCTTGATTTTTTTTTTTTTTTTTTGGTGTTTATTGACTAAGTTGACCAAAACATGGGACAAATCCCATGGGATGAGGCTTTGAGCAGCCTGGGCTAGTGGAAGGTGTCCCTGCCCGTGGCAGGGGGTTGGATGATCTTGAAGGTCCCTTCCAACCCAACCCATTCGATGATGCTACGGTGTGAAATCCCTGTGCTTCCTGGAGAGGACAAAGGGCATTCTTGCCGTGCAAAGTATCATGTTGGATTGTTTTATTTGAGGCAGTTGGGTTTCTCTGCTGGGATGGAGGAATGCAGATTGTTTTCATGCAGAAACTTTTGGTTACGCTCTGCCTTCTGCCGCTCAAGGAAGATCCATACCTGCTGATGGGTATGAGAATTTGAACACGAACCTGCCCCATTTACAGACGTTAAAATAACTTTTTTTAACAAAGAACGCTGTGTTCCAGCTAATTCTCCATTCAGTGCCCTGGTCAGCTCTGAAATGCCATCAAGGAGAAGGTTGGCCTCGCCAAGGAGAGGTCATGACTACAGAGAGGCAGAGGCAAGGGAGAAGGAGCAAGTGCAACAGGATTTTTTTCTGAGCGCTGTAGATCAATGGGTTGGCCTCTCCGTGCTTCCCACGCTCTTTGTGTTGCATTCCCGGAAGAAATATGGTGCGGGAGGGTGGTACGAGTTGAATGTCATGATCTGAACCAGCGGTGGTGTGAGCAGGATGCCCCACAGTTGTGCTCCACCTCCTGCAAACCAGCAGAGAAAGCTCTCGGCGGAGAAAAGAAAGCCACATTTAATAAGGGGAATTGTTATAATTACATTGCGATGATGCTGGCTCTCACATGTGGTGTTAGTTTCACTGAGAGACTTCAAAGCACTGCGAGAGAAATGCTGCTGGGCTCCTGGAGCAGGTAGGGAAACTGAGGCACGCAGCTTTGGTCCTCACTCAAGCTGAAGAAGTGGCTCAGTGCTAGAGGTGGGGACAGATTTTGCTGCTTTTGTGTTGCTCGGCCCTAGGGAGCAGCTCAGGCACCAAGAGAGCCAAAGCATTTGTCCCACTCTGCAGTGTGACCCACCACAAAGCTCAAAGATGAGATTTTGGTGGAGTTCAGATCTAAACTTTAAAATTTTAAAGACCTGCTGTCTTCTAGGTCCTTGCCGTCCATCCCACCTTTCTCCAGGCAGGGTCTGGGCTCCAAGTGATTCCTGGAGCCCCTTGGGAGATTTTCCAAACCCAGACCATGACAAAGCTCCATCTCCAGACCGGGTTTGCAGGAAACTTTTTGTCCCTGTCAGCAAGCCTGGGCTAAGATCACCTTCGAGCTAAACCCGGTGTAACTCTTCTATCTTCCTGGACTGAACTCCCACTCGAACTGGATTTTTTTCTCTTGGTTTTATGGGCTTGCTCAAATTGTATCGTAAACATAATGACTGGAAAATGGTGGTGGCCAAGGTCCTTTGGAGCAGGTGGTGGCTCTTCGAAGAAGCCAGGCATCGGCCACACCTGCAGAGCAAATAAACAGATGGGTGTAGAACAAGGGTGCAGGTAATGGGGGAGATAAGAGAGCCCAAATGGCATCTCCTACCTGGGATGAGTTTGGCTCTTCCAGCTTGAATCCCATCAAAGTTTGCGAAGGTTTTCCTTAAAAAATGGATGATGGGTCTGAGTCAACAGGAGACACGGGTCCCCAGCCTCTGAGGTGGAAGATGGATACCCACTGCTGTCCTGACAAAGAAACCATCTGTACATCTCGCTGCTATAGCTCGATGGCTCCTTCCAAATTTCATCCTGGTGCACGGAATAAACGTGTCATCTCCTAAAGCAGCTGCCTGGAGAAACGAGTTGGCAGGCTGCAGCGGGGAGCGACGTCCAGCATGCATCATGTTTTGGCATGTCCATCTCTGCTTCTAGCCGCCTTGGAAGATTTCCCGTCATATTAGCTCTTTATGAGGAAAAAAAAAAACCCAAAAACCCACCACCGCAATGACCCAACTGGAATTGGGGGGGATGGAGCAGGTGAACATCTGTACCTCGTGGTAACGCAGCAAAATTGCTCTGGATTTCATCCAGCCATGATGATGATGAACCCTCTCTGTCTTTTATGAACAGCCTTAAACAGAGATGATCTGACAACAAAATTACTGGAGCAGGCTTCTAGGAAATCCTGCTCTGGATGGTGCCTTGGGGAGCGCCGTAGCCTCGAGCATCCTCGAGCGCTGGAAAGCCTGACCTCAACCGAGATATCTATGTGCTTTGGGATTTCTAAAAAGCATCAAGTGATCTATTTTTCCATCTTAGAGCTAATGCTCATCAAACAATTTCTCTCCCAGGTGAATTATAGCAAAGCAAAGCCATGGCATGGATTCGGTGAATCCAGATGTTGGTGCCGGCAATCACTGATGAGGTTTGGGGGTATTTTTGAAGGTTGGGGTTTTTTGTGGCTTATGTGGCAGCTGGAGGCTGGGTAGCTATTGTCAGGTTGGCTTTATGCCTCTTTTCTTTTTGTTTCACCCCCTAAGAAGGCATTAGTGAATTTCAGGAGCTGCTCTGTTGCATCTCCTGCTTGGAATGGGATGATGGCAACTGGGGGATGTTGGCCAGGGCTCAAGGCTTGGAAATGTGTGATGGATGCAGTATGGCAATGTCTCCCAGCGTTGCCCAACCATGCACAGATGACTCCAATCGCAACATTTGTAGGCACGTTTGACTTCTGGAAGGTTTGGATGACAAAGAGCTGAACAGGACAGGACTGACCACATAAGTGTTTGTTTCTATTTAAGACTGGAATTTTTTTATTTTGGTCTTTTAACAGATGAGGTCTGCTAATCTGTGGTAATTAAGGATTTTCTCCGGGTCATGAGTACATTGGAAAAATATCCGTGTGCATATTATTTAGCTCCACCGACATCTCAAATAATTTAATGTGGGGTTTTTTTAATGCTGTTAGAACGAAGTGGGTGTTTGCAAAAAAATGTCAACATTGGCTTGGAGTTTGCCAACACTGACGTGGTCGCAGCTCACTGGGAAGCTAAATATATTGTGCAAATACAGGATGGAAAAAACGGTGATGTGAGTGACCTTTCCTATGGGGTAGGAAGTTTATAGTATTGTAAGTGGGCTATTGCATCCAAAGTGGATACGTAGAGAAGAGACATTGATCCTTCCATCCATCCTTCCATCCATCCCTCCATCCATCCTTCCATTCATCCAGCCTTGGCACTTTCCATTCCTCTTTGACCCCTAGAACCAACTTCCTTGCAGAGAAGGGAAGAAAAATACTCTAAAAATGTCTACTTCTGGAAAAAAAAAAATTGGTAACTTGAGTATCATCATGATACACCAGGATACTGAAGGCTTTTGGTGGAGCATGTAGAACAAAAAATTGTTTTTAAATCAAGGTTTTAGTGGGCTTCAGAGGTCAACCATGCTTTTTATTCAGCCTTCTAGTATACCTGCAATAAATTGGCAGGGGAGGAGGGGAGGAAAGAAGTGCCTATCAAAAAAAGGAGGGTTACCAAATATAATCTAACGTAGTCGTATTCAGGGAACACCCTGGGGATGTGTAGTGGGAAGGTAAAATAGCCACGTATATAATGTTGTGGTAGGCTGTCAGCAAGTGGCTGTGTTCCACGCAGACATCCAAGACGTTTTCTTTAATTTCTTTAATGTGCGAGCCAATGCTCAGCGTGGGGGAGACAAGCCGAGGTGATGTTCGTTTTTTATTATGTCCCGTTCTGTGGAGAAACCAGCGCCTTGGAGAACCAATTTATGAATTTTTTTTGCTTCTTGCTTGTCTGCTTTGCTCTGAATTTTCTAATAAATCACTTTAACTGGTGTAAATGTGTTGCTGAAATGAGCTGGTCCAGATTTTGGGGCTGATATGTGTTCTGCTGGAAGGGTAAGAGCAGCCCTGGTCCTGCTGGGAGGTTCTCCATATAAATAAACACCTACACAGGAGATACCCCTCGGGGCTCACCTACGTGGTGAACTGGAAAAACAGATGCTTGTGAAGGAGGTCAGATCTGTACGTCTCTATATGTCCCCCTCTGTGAATAGTTGACTCTTCAGCTGCTGAGCCCATCACCTGAGGTCAGGGTTCTCCGTAACCAGGACATTTCTCCTTTCTGCTTTTCTGGGCTTGGATATATGATGGTATTTGTGAGCCTTTTATCCACCCCAGGGCTTATATGTGCAAAACTCTGCCCTGACCTGAGATCCTCCACCCATCCGCAGCTCCGGGAGAGGCAGAAGAGCAGGAGCTCGATCTTTGCACAGCGCAGCAATTCAATAAGTTTGAATATTTCAAGAACCCCGGCTCACCTTAAATTGCCAGTGCTGAACCCTACATCATCCATATGTGTCAGCTTTCTTTATGAATCACTTGCGAAGCCCTTATTTGACTCGAGAAACATTTCTAAAATCCATTCATCTCTATCTGGGCTGCATTTATCTCCAGGACAGACACCTGGAGCTCCTAAGTGGGATCTGATATCGATGCGAAACAGATTGAAGCTCTTCATCAAAATCCTTTTCTTTAAGCGCACTGTGGCAAATCTGGATGTTTAATACATTTGAGGAGAAAAAAAAAATATATATTTTTTTAATTTTTCAGTCGTGCAGATAGCCTTACTCTCGAATTTGTTGGCTGCAAAAGGAGGAGGCGTGTCTGTGCAAAGGGGAATTTCTGCTGAAGAGCTCAGTGTTTATTGCCAGGCTGCTCGAGGATGAATGAATGAGTATCAAATGGTGTGATACCAGTATCTGGGGTTACTCCGAGTCAGTGAACTTCCATTGCAGCGTAGGTAACACCTCAGGCTCTCTCTTCCAATAGGAAACGGGTTTTTACGGGGCGAAATCAGGAGAGTTTGTCGACCAATGAACGTGTGCTGTGGGAGTGAGTCACATTCATAAAGAGCTTCGAGTTTGCAGTCTGGCAGGTCCTGAGAGCTGATTAAACCCACATAAAAGAGCTTTATTAATACAGTTTCTATAGTTCTGCACCCGTGTTTAGCTCATGCAGATGAGGCAGGGGAAGGAGGATAGAGAGGAGGGGAAAAAAAATAAAATTACTTAACCATTCTGGAAGGCTGAGTCACTGCTCTCCTGGGGGAAACGCAATCCTGTAAATGCTCTGTGGGCCCCACATACCTGCTGGTATCACGAAATTCCTACCTGGGACAAGAGAGAAGCGGTGAGAATTGTGGAGCAATTGGCCCGGAGGATTTTTTTTTAGTTGTGGTGTTTATCTGAGGTTGCTTTGAAGCAGGTTTTCATCTCCTGTCCTGTTGTCCTGCCCACCACCTAGATGGGATGCTGACCCCAGCACCAACCCCAGGACCCCATCGCTATTCAGCACTGGGGTAAAATGAAGGGGCAGGTCAGCCCCCAACAGCCTGGCCAGGATTTTCCTGGAGTGGTAGCCACCTCTGCATGGCCTCCTGACAAGATGCTTCTTGTCTCTCCCTTCCCACTGCTGAGACCAGTTCATAGATTTATATAATTCTTGTCTTGGGTTGGAATAATTTATCTTGATTTTTAAGATGAAGGTGATTTCTTAATGTTTCTATCCCTGGAAGTCTTCTGTTAGAGAAAATGTTTCTCATTCTTGGCTATAAGGTTGCCAGGTCTAGGAAATATTTCTGTTTCTTATTATTCTCTGTGTTCCTCCTGGTGTGCATGAGACATCCCAGAACCATGATCATAGAATCATTAAGGTTGGAAAAAGACCTCAAGGATCATCAAGTCCAACCGTCAACCCAATACCACCCAACCCACTCAACCATGTCCCGAAGCACCACATCTACACGTTTCTTGACCCCCTCCAGGGATGGTGACTCCACTATGATGTTGACGTGAGATCCATGTTTTATCCATAGGAAAAAAAGATGTTGTAGGGTACAGGGGGCTGCAGCCCCATCTGTGGTGCCCCCCACCAAAATGGGGATGCCCAAGGACGCCTGTCCCTGCAGCCCGTGCTTGGCTACCTTCCTGATCTACATCCTTCATTGCCAGAGAGAAATGGGTGGAATTCAGACACACCTTTGCTGATGTGGCAGCAGCTGCCAGGGAAAAAGCGTGAGAGTAATGATAGGGAGGATGGGAAGAGGGGCAAAGTACAGAGCGGTGACCTCCTGCCGTCAGATCTGAAGTGGTTTTAATGGGAAGTAAAAGGAGAGAGGGACCCACACGGGGTTTGGGTGAAGGAGGTGACTGCTGGGGATGGGACCTGCCTCTCTTGCCTTGAGAAAGCTGCTTGAGATGATTTCCCAGCAGAATTTGATCAAAACTTTAGCAGAGAGTGAAAGCATTTAGGAAGGTTCGTCATGGTCCTGGGTGTTTCGTTGGTGGCAACACGGATCCATTGGGTCTGGTTGGGTCTTCAGGTGGTTGGGTCTTCAGATGGACTCTTCTCCACTGAATGCAGATACCCAAAAGATTGTCTTTATCACCTTGCTACGGCCTCGCCAGGTTGGCTGTTCGACCAGTGACGGGATCAGATCCCAGCTGAGGTCATGCTATTCCTACCTGATTACACCCTGTGATTTCCTGCCGAGGTAGATAATCCCAAATAATCCCACACCGGCTTCAGGAAGGGCGGTCCCAGGCTGAACTAAATATTTCTCCAAGCAAATACTGTTCTAGTAGCTTTGGAATGAGACTTAAAAAAAAAAATAAAAAT
>NW_010117749.1:0-13723 GCF_000699245.1 Pterocles gutturalis
GTAAAAATAATAATTATTATTAATAATGATGGAATTATGGATTGGGAAAGGGAGAAGAACACAGGCTGGTATTTAGGGGGAAGAGGAGTAGTTGGTAAGATGACACCAGACCCATCTGTCAGAAGAAGACCCCTGGGGTCAGGGTGCCCACCAGTGGTTCCCAGTGGGGTGGACTGTCCCTCCCAGCAGATGCGGTGCCTGTGCCAGGCGGGATCGGCACCGCGCTTCTCCTCTTCCCGCTGCACCCTCCTGATGTATGGGAGCGCCGCTAAATGCATCGCCTCATTTCATATTGCATTTGTAGAGAAAGTGCAATTTTATTGAACATTAGGATTGAATTCTTAACTGACTAATCAATTTTAGTAGTCAGTTAAAATGCCCGCTATTAATGGACAACTGGAACCATTAATCAGGGTTACGGGAGATGAACAGTTGTCAGCATTTATGCTAATGGTACTGACGGACTGGGGGCTTATGGAGCGCGCTCGTCACTTCCATTTTTTTCTAAACATTCTGGCTTTGCACCTCCTGATGAGTTTCTCCTTTCTTGGGCTCTTCTTTGGGAACACAAGCCCCACCGACATCTGTGTAGGAGTTTTTTCCGCACTTGGTTTCATGTCAGGAGAGATGGAAAAGGTTCATTTGTTCAACTCTTTGACTGTTTAATGTGATCTGGTGTGTGACCAAACCAAGACAAATAGAGTGTGTTTAATGGAACTATTTAACAATCTCTGGCAGCTCCAGAAATCGTAAGACGTTAGGAAAATACAATTCAAGATGTAGGTAAGAAACACACTTCAGGATTCACTCACCAAATTCATTTTGCTTTCATTATTTTATCACCATAAGCAATTTTTTTTTTAAGGCAGTAAAGCCAAATTTTTGTTCAACCAAAACATCAACAAGCCTTAAACCTTTATGGGTTTTGTGAAGGTGTTTCCTTCATCTGTTTTATTGGGGTGTTTTTCAATCTGAAACTGGGATTTCCTAAAATCTTTCTAGTCCACGGTCTTCAATTAGCTGATTACTATAGATTATGTGCATACTTTGGATACCTCATCAAGCTGTCTAATAGCTGGATCATATTGGTTGTCCTTCAATTAATCATGTCCCCTATTTTCATTTATCAAAACCAAAATACATGTCATTAACTCGGAAGTGCTATAGCTCTATCGTAAAGTGATTTTGCTCCTGCTATAGAGATAACTGGGCAGATTATACTAATAGGAAATGCAAGTTGAAATTAAATTAATGGTATCATGTCCATCACAGAAGAATAATCAAAAAAAAAAAAAACCCCTAAAAGTGAACGACCATAACGAGGAATCGCTCGTGATGGCAGATGCAGATGTTTGTTTTGTTATTTGCATCTTGGGGACTTGCCATCCTTGAGCTTCGCAACAGTCACCAACAAGTCTCCCAGAGGAGATGCAAGAAATGCCCCAAATTTCTTGCCTGGTGGGGAGGGAGGACCAAAAAGGTGCAGGGTGGGTAATTGCAGATTTATTTTTTTTTCCATCAGTGGTCCAGTTTATTAAAAAACTGAACCAGATGCCATTGTTTTGCTTTAAAAGCAACTTTATTATTTCCCCCAACGCTCGTATTGAAATTGGCTCAACGTGCTTAATTCCATGACAGACTGAATTGTAATAAATAATATACAATATCCCGAAACCAGCTTGCTTCAATTGGCATGAGATTTATGAACAGCGAGTTTCCGAATTGCTCATCATGGCTGAGACTTTAAGCTGCAATTTTATTCATAAACACAACTGTGTGTAAACTCGGGGAGAGCAGATTATTTGTGTGTATCATCATTCACGCTTCCAACTCAAATGGACATACTCTATAAGCGCAGGCTTTTTGGTAATGCATTGATTTGGAGAACTTGGGTTGTTTCAATTTTTATTATTTTTTTTCTGCTTAAACCTTATGGATGGGAATACATTTGTTTCTGCAGAGAAGTTACCCAAGTTATCTTAGGACTTGTCACTGATCCGTTGATATCCCCCAGGACTTTACACTGAAAAGTGCTTGAATTATCTCAATATTTTTTTTTTTTATAGACAGCATAAAGAGAAATATATTTTTTAAAAGCGATGCTCAGAATTTCCAGTATGCTTCATTCAAATAATGCCTGTGATGATGCAGATTAAAAATTATTATTTTCTTTGAGTTGGTTGGGTTAATCCTTGGAGAACAGGAGCTAGAGCTTTGTCAGTGGTGCTGTTTCCCCACCATTTCAGCTTTCCTGCCTTAGGCACTTTGTTATCAGACATTAATATCTGCAACTGCAACCAATTATCTTGTAATTTTAACAAAGACATCAGAAAAGAGAAAGTGCTTGTTTGTTCGATGGTCGTAAATACATAGATCAC
This sequence comes from Pterocles gutturalis, assembly GCF_000699245.1. Taxonomy (NCBI): domain Eukaryota; kingdom Metazoa; phylum Chordata; class Aves; order Pterocliformes; family Pteroclidae; genus Pterocles; species Pterocles gutturalis. The sequence continues at coordinate 2,379 of NW_010117749.1, forward strand.
AAGCAAAGAGCCTTTACTTTTATTATGCAAAATGATGAGTATGTAGCCGTTAATGGAATTTACTTTATACGGTGACAATTTATACTTCTGCGTGTCTGCGGAAGAGCTTTCCCACCAGCCTGTTTTGACAGCTCTCTGTAATAATATAGGAGAGTGATGTGTCTAACGAAGTCTCCGAGAAAAATATCTGGTTTGCATTTCAGAACTTGTCATTCAATATGTTTTGTGGTAGGAGATAGCATGGGAAAGATGCTTTCCATCTCAGGCTGCCATCGCATCCATCCACCAGATGTAGGGGCTGCCGCTGCCTCCGTGGAGCTGCGGGATGGGAGAAGGGTCCCGCTCTGCTCCCGGCGAGCTGGATCTCCTCTTTCAGGAAAACTTTATTTTTTCTGAGGCCTTGTATGGTGGGATGTTTTGTTGGTCCGAGATCACAGCGTATGCTGGACTGCATGGTTATGATGCTTTTTTTTTTTTTTTTTTTTTTTTTTTTTTTTTAAAATTTTTCTTTAAATCCTGTCAACTTAAATCTTGCAAGCCTGGCCATCTCAGATGCCATCTGCGAGCCCTGTGCTAACCCCATGGATGATGGGGATTTTGGGGATTTTAAGTCGTGGTTACTTTGGCTGGAAGGGAAAGACCCACAGGACCTGTTCAGTGGCTGTGTGTGGAGAAGGGCTGGTGACAGAATCTGTTCTGATAAAATAAGTGATCCATACGTGTGTATGAAGTGATGACTGTTGGAAGAATTCCTAAATAATGCGTATGTATCAAAACAACACTGTCAAAGCAGTAAATTAATCAGTTGAGGTCCCATGTCAGTGGAAGTGGAAGCAGCCAGAGGAGGAGTGCATGGATGCTGATGAGAGATCGCTACGGCTGGTGATTCTCTGCTACCTTTGCAGAACCACAGAGATGTAGTTTCTGAGATTTGGGACCAGAGGGAGAGCAATTCTTGCCCTGCCCTCCCCTACCACCGTTGCAGGGGTTTGCAGCAAGCCACAGTCCATCTCAGCAAGGTGGTCATGGCCAACTGCACCTGCCCAAGGAATTGTCCTCCCCTGGGTTTTTTTGGGCTGATCAGCATGGAGGTGCATGGAGACCTTCTGGAGGTGGTAGTGGGACACATGGAGACCTTTTGGAGACTTTATGGCGATGATGGTGGGGCAGGTGGAGACCTGGAGACCTTCTGGAGGCGATGGTGGGGCACATGGAGACCTGGAGACCTTCTAGAGGTTGTGGTGGGGCACCTGGAGACCGTCTGGAGGTGGTGGTGGAGCATGTGCAGCCCCACCAGAGCTCACCTCAGGGCTTCTCCTGCCCACCAGCTGCGAGAGGGCTTTTGGCGTGTGCGGGCACTTTGTTGTGCTTTAATTAGTTTCATTAACTCCCCTCTGCGTTGGCAGGGGCTTGTTTACTGGGAGAGGAGTTGGTTCCTGCAGTGCTAGGATCTCCTGCTGGGTGTTCCCACCCCTGTGCCGGAGAGGATGAGGGCAGCGAGGGAGCTGCGTTTGGCCAGGGATGCGGTTGAGTTGAAGTGTTAAGTCAGGCTTTGTTGTTCGTCTCTTTTCCTCCACAAGCTTTTCTTCTCGGCTAATCCTCAGAAGCAGCCCAAGAAATGACATTTATGCATATTTCATAATGTGATTTCTGTAGGCATACGGAGCAAACAAATCAATTTCTCAGCAGCACGCTGTTTAAAAGAAACAGCAACAACCTGTGGGATAAGTTGCAGAAGCTGTTAAAATTAATTATAAATGGCAGAAAATATAACATTTAGGGGAAAGATTGCTAATGTGTGAAGAATAATAAACATTCAGTAGATGAAAAGGAACTCTCTGTCATCTGGTTATTTAAACTTAATGTATTTATAAATATCATAACAAGTTAAAACAATGCACCGCTCGCTACCAACAGCACATTACCATTTTATTCAGGAATCGCAACAGCCTCATCTGCTGTCTCAAATATTAGCTTTCACCTTCCTGGTCTCGGAGTTTTACTGCAGGTTCATGGCTGCGCGACTGTATATGCATTATATAAAAACCGAAAAAACGAGGAGTCCATCGGTGGTGAATGTTGAAGGGGTTTTACCGCTCTATGGGCTTACGTTGCTTGCTTAGGAGATGTTTGTCTGTTAGGCACGGTCTTGGGGACTTCAAATCTGACTTGCATTTGGGTGTTACGGCATGGCTGTCATCAATGGTGGATGTTTTACTGGTGTCTGCTTGAAGGATCAAGAAAATGGAAGATGACGTGTTTGAAGTCAGAATTGGGTAGAATAAGCCAGTCTTTGGACACTGATGGTGGTACAGAAGCGTTCACCAGGATGCAGTTAATTTCCCTTCAGCCTTTTTTTCCCTATCAGAAGTTCCCCAGTCATGCTGAAGTGTCTTATTTTTATTGGGAAACTGGTAAATTTACTCAACCAAAGTGGTTTTTTTGTAACGCTTCAGGCTTCAATGAGCGTAGGGTGGTGGCTGCCAGTGCATCTGCAGCCTGTTGAAGGTGCCTCTGGACCACAGCGCTGTAATTTCTGTGCAATTAACGCTTGGGTTTCTTAAAACCAATCATCCTGCCAGAGCTATGGAGTTTATGTCACTGGAATTTTTATATATATTGAGAAATGTGATCGTGTGGACGAGATCTTCCCTTGTAACCAGGACCAATGCCGTTGAATTTATCCAGGGTGCCATTTCTGACTATAGGCACGGGCACTATGGTATTAACTTTTCTCACGTGGCCCGTACAGTGAAGAAGTTAGATCATTGGTCAGCAAAATATGCTCTAATTAGAAATAAATTGTTGTTTTCATCCTGCTTTTACAAATTAGATTAATGGAAGATACTCAGAAGAGAGCAGGTTCTGGCTCAGGACATCTCACGGTCTTGGGCTTGGGAGGTGGCTCCTGGCTGGGCTGGGTGGCCAGCAGAAGGGTTGCACAGGCAACAAAGGATGAAGAGCATCTCTCTGCCGCAAAAGGGGCTCAGGGAGGTGGAGAGGATACAGCAATCTGCAGCAGAATGATACGCTGAGTGTCATTAAGCCAGAGGGTTTTGCTAAATTAAGGCTGGATTTTGTTCCCGATGAGTTTGGCAGCATTTCACCATTGGCTTCTTTTGGGTGTCCACCATGCCCATGAACCTCCCCATGGTTTTATCAGCCTCCCATTGCCGTTATTTCCAAATCCACAATTTAAATTTTTCTTTCCCTTTCCCCAAAAGTGCTGACCTGATAACGCACCATCAAAACCGCTTGGTCCCCATCACCCCGCGGCCTGTCCGATGCGATGTGACACTTTGTCCCTAACATATGTCACTCCGTGCTGGCACATCCTTGCTCCTCGACTGCTCACGGGAAACCTCCTCGCTTTGCACGGATTCGCCTCCAGAGCCCTGCTCCGACCTGGGGAGCATCGGGATGCCCCCCCAGATGCAGGGATGCCCCACTGGGAGCTCGACGGGGAGCGTTCACCGAAGCCGGCGCTGAGTCGGGCTTGGTGGCCGTGACCTGGTCAGTGGCAGCGGGGCTTTGTCCCGGCGCAGGAAGGGAGCCGGGGTTGGGGAGCGAGGCCGTTTCGGCTGAAAGGCTGTTAGATTCAGGTCACTGAGTTTGGGCTGCTGGGTGTTCTGACGAAGTCTGAAAAATGCAGATTTGGAGGAACCCTATGTTAATGAATTCAGACTGCTTGGGTTTTGCACTGAATAACGGCCGGAATTACTAGAGATAGTGACTTATGAGATGTGATTGAATATCATCCTTTTCTGGAGATTAAATTGATAAAATGATGTAATATCACATTATTTTTATTAGCGTGCTTTGGTACAAAAATCTCCGTGGAGCTGAAGATTTCGTTATAATAAAACAAAGGTAGTAGAATGACAAAAATATTCAATAAATTTTTAAAACATAGTATCACATTTTAAATGCAATTTTGTGTGTAGCATGAGTGAATGCAATACCTCTTTACCCTCAGGCCACCCACTTTCGTACATTAAAAATATTCTATTTAAATGCAGATTTTGATTTGCTATCTGGCGTGGCGTTCAAGGAGAAGAGACAGGAGGGAAGGAAGAGCGCGGGCGTCTTAATTTAATTACATATTTCTTTTGACGTGCAAAGGTGGAAGCAGTTGTTGGGTGTAAGGGCATGCACGTGTGGAAAAAAAAAGTGCAAGGTGGATTTTCAAAAATTTGTAAAAAAAAAAAAAAAAGCTCATCTCATCCTTGAAAGAGGGTCCAGTGAGATTTTATTGATGTAAATGTATATATATGTATATATCTGTGCATTGCCACGTGTGCGGCACAGCCTCCCGCATTCCTCTACACCGGGCAGCTGGTTCCCAGTGCCATGACTGGGTCAGCGCAGCCCTGCTGAAAATCAGATCTTGGTTGAAAATAACTGCCTGCTAAACCAGAAAGATATTTTTTTTTTTTAAGCCAAGATTGGTGCAATAATCTGGTTTCTGGTGTGGACCCATCTGGTGTGGCAGTGGGATGCAGGTTGAGGGGCTCCCCCATGCCTGGGGGGTGTTGGGGTGGGTGCCCCTTGTTCCGTTCTCTTGGTGTCAATCTGGATGGATGTGGATTTTTAGAATGAAAACCAAATTTTTATTTTTATTTTTTTTTATAACTACCTTAGAAATGCTGGAGATTGACTGCAAGGGGAAGAGTCATAGTAGCAAAACGCTTTTGAAGACTGTGGAAGTGATTTTGCCGTTTGATTGCATAAAACCCGGGGAGGTTGTGTTTGGTTTCTACTCTTTGTCTTCATTTGTATGTCCTACGAGTGAAAGCCTATTTTCAGAACTCAAGAATATTTGAATTTCAGTGCCCTGGAGCAAATAGGTTGAGTGGTATCAGAGATTATCAGATTTAATTCATTTATTTTAAATGTAAATTGATTTGAAGCCACTGGGAGCCGTTAAAGCCGCGCCGCTGTTGGCCTCCGCACTTGCCGTGTGTGATTCCTCCTGCCATCCACCTCCATCCATCCCTTCTCCCAGTCTTTTATCAGACTGGCTTGTTCCTCCCATCTCAAAGAGACTGAGTTTCAGGGCTCTGCACATCTCAGCATCACGTACAAGATGTGCACCCGCTCCCTGGGAACGGCTCCTCCACTCCTCCGAGTTGGGTGCAAAATCCACGTTTTCACGGGCTACATGGCTCACCATGAGTTTCCTGTAAATATAAATTCAGGGCTGTACCCAATAATCCCAAATGTGTATTTTTAAGTCTACGGATAAACCTGTTTGACCTCTGAGAGCGTCGCATTTGCCAATTTTTCTCTCGGGCACATAGATATTAAAATCATATTATGCACAATATGCGGTAGTAAAATTGAAGTCGCAATGGAAAGCAAGATGATAATTTTTTCCTTTTAATTTTAGTAACAAAGAATCTGTCCTTCTGAAGAAAAGGTTATTTGTCTAATATACTGGAGAACAGTTCACAGAATTAGATAACCGTTATCCCCATAAAATGAGCTGCAAAGAGAAAGCAAGCCATGGAAACACTTGGGACACTAAACCCACCTCATTTTCCCAAAGTTTTAATTTCTCGATCGTTGCGAGTATTAGGGCAATGGGTGGGATTTGCTACGAGGTGGTTGGGGTGTGCAGGGGCTGCTCCTGCGCTTGGAGGATGCTCTGACCCGCACATCCAAGCCAACGGGGCAGCCTTGGGAGATAGTTAAAATATAGCTCTCCTTTTTGGGAGCAATAAATCCCAACATGTCGCTCTCCTCCCTCAAAAATAAAAGCGTTTTGAAATGGCTATAGCCTTAAAAAAATTGTTAATAGATGAGTATAAAACATAAGGAAGAGTGTTGATAATATTACCTGTCTTCTGAGCGCTTAACTCGGGACTCCTCAATTTCAGACCGATAAGTTTTGCTGGTTTGGGGGGTATTTTTTATTCCAAACCTGGTGGGGGGGAAGGAAGCGAATCAGTGGAATTGGTTTACATATTGCCTTAACTACTCTCACAATAGTGAGAAGCTCTCATCAAGCATGTATCAGATTATTTTATTATGCCAGCATTAATATTGGAAGCACACACGTAATCTGGAGTCAGCAGGTTCATACGCTACTATCTCATTAAATTTTCAGGCAAAAGCTGCAAAAAATTAATTGGAGGCGTGTAATAGTTTAGAATGTGAGCTGGCTTATGGTAATATAAATTACAGGAGGAGAAGACAGTTTTATATACTGAGAGAGGGAAAACTGGTTTACTTTAATGAGAAGAGATAGAAATGTGGAGCTATTTTTTCATTACAGATGCACTCTAAACTGTTTGGACTTACTTGATGAATAGAGTTAATTCTCTGCTACAGTTCCAATAATTCATGTTGCACAGTTTAATGACTTCTAGATAAAAACAGGATTGAAATGTTAATTTCTATGAAGAAATTGGAGCACTCTCATGCATCAAGCTTTTTTTCTATTAAACTACTAGTTAATTTTGCTAAACAAGTCTCTCAGAGATATTTCATGCTACATAGATTTTTGTATTTCTCACCTGCTTCATTTTATTCCGTTGGCCATGAGCGTTGGCTACCGCAGAGCGCCACTGAGATGCAGAAAAAAACTCAGTTGCGCTTAACCTGCCATTAGAATAATTAAAAGAATTTTTTTCTGCAGTGCACACAGGGATGTTTAGGCCTTTTGGTGTTTTCTCCTCTATTTCCAAGTTGGTGCTAGTGATCCACCTGGTGAGGGTATTGGATTTATGCATTCACCACCCTACTGAGGGATGGGTGGAAGAAGAGCTGGAGCTGCTGGGTGGTTGGTAGTGTCTGGATGCCTGGACCTCCTCCTTAATTCGTGTTGACTGGTGGTCTTCTGCATGCTGCCTAGAGGTTGGGTATGGCCTGCTGATGCTGCGTAGAGAGGACAAAATTGGTTTTTCTATTGTGTATTCATTGTTTTTAGGAGTTTCTCTGCTCACTTGCATTTGTTTCTATTGGTTTTGTTGTCATGGATAGATGGTCCTTGCAGCAGCCTTGCCTTTCCCCTCTGGTGCTGCAGTGCTGCATGACTCGCTGCTGCGTGGCGAAATTTTACCGGGTGTTGCACATGTGCTCGTCTGTTCACCATCCATCAATTTGGTACTTGCAGGTTTCTATCTGTGGGTTTGTATTTCTGATATTTTCCTGTGCGGGGGGTGAGGCAGTGGCCCAGGTTGCCCAGAGAAGCTGTGGATGCCCCATCCCTGGAGGGGTTCAAGGCCAGGCTGGATGAGGCTTTGGGCAACCTGGGCTGGTGGGAGGTGTCCCTGCCCGTGGCAGGGGGTGGCACTGGATGGGCTTTAAGGTCCCTTCCAACCCAAACCATCCTGTGATTCTATGATATTCTGCAGTGTCTTCATGTGGGCACCTCATCATCCAACCCCAGTAGAAACCAGCATGACCTTGCCTTTTACATGAGGTTGCAAGACTTGCGCTGTTGTTTGAGGTGCTTCTTGCCCAGGACGTACCTGCCCGTCCCTGTCGGTACTGGGCTGCCATCCCCTCTGCCCCAGCTGATGCTCTCTGTGCTTCCAGCTCAACTTCCCTGGGGGGTTTCCTGCATTTTCATTTGGGGTTTTCCTGCATTTATATTTCCTGCTGCAGCCAGGTCTCGCTCGCTGTGCTCAGCTGAGGTGCTGCCCACCACTGCGGCACTGTTGGGTGTGTTCGTTCCATCGCTGACTTCAGGTTTGCTGGGAGCCAAAGCCCAGATCTGCAAAAAACACCAACCTGGCCGGAGGTCAAACATTTACTCTCCATACAGCAAAGTGATGGTCGGACTTCTTGGCAGTCTACCAGCCTTCTTGGAAGACTCCATAGGTGCATATGATTACAGCAGATGATGTTGTTCTGATTTTTCATCTTCAATTTCTTTGCTAAAGTGTCCCCCCCCCCGGCTTTTCTGGGACCCTCAGGTACCGTCAGGAGGAGATCTCATGCCCATGGTGGAGACCTGGGCTGAGCGTGGGTGCTTTTGGGGGTCTGGCTTCCCTGCAGGGCTGAGTGGGTCATTGCCACCGGTGGTCCTGTCCCTGTGTCCCCTGCTCCATGGCTGCTGTTCTAATTTGGAGCGTATTTGGGAGCATACAGGGAGATGGAGAGCTGGCATCGCTGACGGAGGAGCTCCAGCTCCCACGCCGTGACCATGGCAGGGATGGAGAGACACAGTTGGCCATGCTCGCCATGTAGCACTCTCGTGGTTGCTAACACATACTCCTGGAGAACAGGTTTTCACCTGTTATATTCAAATAACGCTGCTTTTTGTGCACACAAGAGAAACTTTTGCACTCTAGACATAGAGTTTCATGGGGGTTTTGCGTGCGTGGAGGTGAAGAGAACATCATCTAGGTGTAGGCTCTTGCAAAGAGATAAAGTAGCAAGGTGAAGTTGAGCTTGGCTGTTGAGCTGGTGGCTGTGGGGACACCACCGTGGAGCTGCTGGTGAGCTCTCCTTTGGGGCCAGGACCACTCACCGCAACTCTCCTTTCCCACACCCTCCCAGTAGCCATCTCCGAACCCTGGTGGGAGGCAGCCAGTGCCGGACGCTTTCCCAAAGGAGGAGGAATTTCGGGGACCGGTGACGTCAGCCAAGTCCCCATCCCAGTTGGAAGGCGAGGGCCAGCTGCAGGTGCCCCCAGCCTGGCTTTCCCCCGTGCCGTGCCTTGGGCGGCTTGTCCCGAAAGGCGCTTTTGTACATGGACCTTGGACCGTATTGTGCGGCTTCGGTGTCCGACACCGGATTAGACAAAGTGTCACGCATGCGAGGTGTAGGGTACAGTTATTTTAACCCATTTTGCTTTCTAGTGTGGAAAATCTGCTTAAAAGAGGACTCGCGAAAGTCATTGTACCATATACAAAAGGGGTTATTAAAATGCACTCTAGAAATAGAAAATAGGATTAGAAGAGACACTTTGGCTTTCAGGCCTTCTCCAGCCGAAAGAAGGCCTCGTGGCCAAAATGTCCGCTTTAATCTCATTTTCTGTTTTCTGGTAGGAATTGTATTAACTCTCCTCTCCCTGCTCCCAGCCCCCCCTGTCTCTCTCTACCTCCCCTCGGCTTCCTTCCCACGACTGGGGCTCATAAAACAAAAGGATAGTTTTCTCTTGTCATCATGGCAAGACCTTTTATTTTAGTCCAAAAAACCCCATGGCCAGTTCCTATCAGTTGACTTTTGGTTATTTGTAATGTGGTTCCCATCTATCAGGATTATTTACTCTTGGCAAAGGGTTACTATGCTTGTGTGTCCTTGCTCCAAAAAAATACCGGGAAATTCTGATTATTTAATGTGAAATGCTGTGTTTTCCGTCTCCAAAGGTAATTCTAAGTGGATACCTGTGATGTGGATACCTATATATCTATATATTCGTTGGAAATGCAAAAACTGCATGATGTACCGACAACTTGGTGTTTTAAACATGTCCTATAATTTAAATTTGACCTTTTCTGGATAATATTGAACTGATACCTAGTTGCTCCACCCCAACAGTTTGGGTCCAAAATGGAGATTTTTAATTTAACATGTAAAAATTTGTGCCCTGGATTAGGGGAAAAAAAATGCTGGAATCTTGCTGTAACTCTTAATTACAGTTAATTACCGTATTTCTTAATTAGAGTCTTAATTTCCAACTCTTTAGCTTCAGTGAAACACACTGAAAGGAAGCAGTCCACAGAGAACCCATCTAAAAGAAGCACTTGTGCTGGTTTTGTGTTTTAAGAGAATCCTGAACACGTTGAATTTTATTTCTGTAACTGGGAAGGGCAGCAAACTTTGGCCATAATTGTAGTGGGAAAATTATGAAGGAAAAAAATACTCAGGATTTGCATCCAGTTTGTAGGTTGGAGAAGGGAGAGAGGCCCCCAGAATGGAAAGCGGGGAAATGTTTGCAGAAGGTGAACCTGTGACATCTCCAGTAGGTTCCTCAACGGTTGGAGTTGTAAATATTTGAAGAACTTGCTGGTGACCAGATTTTGAAATGTGAAAACCTTTTGGAAATTTACAGGTGGAGCCTCAAAATCCTTCTCAGCGAGTAACGTCACCATGTCCCCACCTGAGCACCAACGTGAAGGTGCAGCTGTGGCATTTGGGTTTCCTCTGAAGATGCACGCTTCAGAAATGTCACCTGCCCAGCATCCCTAAGTCCTGACACTCATGATTTTTAATTTTTTCCTCCCAGAAAAAGTAAACATTAATAAAAAAAAAAAAAAAAAAAAGGATGTTTGCTGGAAATTCAGTCCCAGCCATGAGCACGTTTCTGCTTCAGAAAGGCTGAGTCTCCCTCGGAAAAGGACACAAACGGTCAGCTTTAAGCCTTATAACAAAAGGTTAATTTTTCTTCCTTGACGTCTTGCTGACTAAGTCAAACCCCGAACACGAGGTCGTTCGCTGCTTCATACGTTTCCAAAGACGGCTTTATACACCCGCGATATCAGTTTTGTGTCTCTTGGCAACAGATTGGTTCTGGCACCCCGAGGACGGGGCGCCTTGGCATTCTTGAACTGCCAAGAGACACAAAGCAGATACTGGGGGTATTTGATGCCTTGCTGAAAATATATTAAAATACGTTTGGTGCGATAATAACGTGTTTTGAAAAATTAGCTTTTTTTTGGTTTTTTTTTTCCCCAAGCCAATCCTCCCACTGTCTCAGTCATCGGTATGTTTTTACTGCCTTGGCTCCTGCCGCCCTTTGTGGATGGACGCGTCTATCTCGCCCTCGCCCAGGGGAGATTCCTCCATCACAGAGCTGTTTTCTTTCCCTTTTCCCTCTATGCAGAAGGAGAAAACTTCTGGAACCACAAGATGAAAACATTATTTTTTTTTTCTTCAGGGAAACTGTCCACTTTAGAAAGAGCTGGCAGTCCAGCATGTCATTGAGAAAAAAAAAAAAAGAAAGAAAATATGTATAGAAAGAGATTATTCTTTGTATTTTAGGGCTGATTATGGTGTGGCTGTTAGATGATCTTGGCAAAGCTGTAAGTGCCTTATGTGCATAACCAGGACAAGTGCTGTAACCATGTAGAATAATTTATAATGCACGACACAGCCAAAAATCTGCTGTTGTTCAACCAGTGAATTAAATAAACGTCATCCTCCCTAGCTTTGCATCGCCCCATTTCATGATCACAAATTCCGTGTCTGGTGGTGAGGAACGATGGCAGCTGGGGACATGCCGCACAGGTATCTGCTAGGGATGGGGGGGACGAAGATGTACCTGGGGATTTCTGGAGTTTCTTTTGCCCGGTAGCCATCACCAAGCTCATGTGGGCAGAGGAGTCGTGACAACCAGAGAGCAGGTTCCCACTTTGGTTTGGGTCCATGGGCGGTGTCCCGTTGGCTTCAGG
>NW_010117749.1:13780-29211 GCF_000699245.1 Pterocles gutturalis
AAATGTGAAATGTTGGGGTTTTGAATAGGGTGTGATGATCACCTTTGTTCACAAAGGTAGAGTCTCATTTCTTCCGTGCTTGTGCCCCTAACAACCTCTGGGCTGTTGTTAAGGAGATGCTCATCAGAGTGTGCAAACGCCGGTGAGATGTGTCTGAAAAGTTCCGTGTCAGTCTTCAGCTAAATCCTGATTTCTTACAGACTCAGAACAAGCGATCTTTGCTTTGCTTCCTTTCATGTTAAATTACGCCGTCCTCTTTTTATATTCACAAATCTTTAGACTTGACTGTCATCTTCCAGTTTTAAACAGAGCACGCGGGAAGATGTAAACAGGCAACTTGCTCCGTGTCTAGTGGGGACGAGATACACTTGCCAGGGTGTACTCTTGTGTTTATTCCTCTCCATTAAATTAGATGCTTGAGACTGTTTTTAAATGTGTACGTATCCAATGTATTAACTAATCAAATTATTCAAGGAGCCAGGTTTTTAAAAATACATATACTTAAATGGTGATGGAACCTATTAAAAAAAAAATCTATTTAAAATCAATTGTGTGCGAGAAGAAGTCAACAAACAAAAGGGCAGAGACAAGCATATCAGCTTTAATTTAGTGCTGGATTCCCTTTGACAGGAGCCATTTAGATAGAGGGCGAAAAATTATCTCAGTGAAAAAGGCAGTGATTGATCACATGTTGGTAAGTGAATCAAGCCTGCAAAAAAAAACAGAGGCGATTAAGGGACAAAGAGGAATTATCATATTACAATGTTGCTGCCTGTCAAACCTCCCTTGTGTTGTGCATTCATGTGTCACGTTGTGACATTCGATCAGCGCTTAACTCCCTGGGACAAAGGGATGGTCGTTAAAAATCTTTAAATGCTGCTAGGAATTGTGCTGGGAGTGTAAATCTGTGTTTTGACTGCTGACAGAGATCTTTATGCCCGCAAGAATAGATACGCAGGACCTGGTTGACAACTTATTAAGTAGATCTTAACGTCAGGGCGTTTCCAGCTCTTGCTGGACTTTGTTGTTGCTTTGCCGGCCAAAGCAGGACGGGCTGGGAGGTGCTGGGGAGAGCGGGCTGGCGCTGCTCGTGGGGGAGGTAAGAGCAGCTGAAAATTGGTTAAACCACACAGGTTAGTCTCCAAAAAAATGGAAAATGGCCCAGGGGAAGTCGGGGGGTGGGCTGGTGAAACCTGCTATGAAAATTGGGGGGGTGAGGGTGAGATGGGAGAGGGTTTGTAGGAAGATATGGGAAAAGAAGGGAAGAGGGGAGCAGAAGAGAAGAGGAAAAAGAGGAGAAAAGAGAAGAGAGGAAAAGAAGAGATAAGAGAGGAAAAAAAAGAGGAAAAGGAGAGAAAAGAGAGGAAAATAAGAAAGAAAAGGAGACCCATGAGCAGCAAAGCTGGAGGGAGAGGCTGTCCGCTCGGATGGACTTCTGGGGGTTGCAAGCAGTCATTAATGAGGCTGGAGATGGAGGAGAGAAGACGTGCAATTTCTGCATCAGCGTTTTCCACAGGCTAGACCCAGTTAATATCTAGACCAGATCAGCTTCTTTCAGGTGGTGGTGTCGGAGATGAGCGCGCGGGATGCGGGCAGTGGGTGCACGCCGATGGGGAGTGGTGGGTGTGGGGGAGCAGATGCTGGAGAGGCTGAAGCGGGACCAGTGCGACCCCCCAGCTCTTCTGAAAATAACACAGTTCAAGATACCTACATGAGAAGGATGTGATAAGAGAAAAGCAGAAAAATCACAAATGTGTATTTTTTTTTTTAAACAGTCCGTTAGCAGAGCCGTAGAGCTCAGAGAACCAGCTCACACAGCTTGTGACTTTCAAAGAGCCTCTTGTTCGAGCAAGGGTTGCGGGGTGAAAAAGCTTGCTCTGGATTAGACCAGAAAGCAGCAGCCTCTTTTCATGGAAAAAGTTGATGCTGGACTGCCCTAAGTGTCTGCATCATGATGTCTGAATATTTTCATTAATAACCTGGAAAAAAGAGGCAGAGAGTGAGTTAGATGCAGCAGGAGACAGGACGGGGTGGCTGGTGGTTGGCAGCCCCGTGAAGAAGGTGGTGGAGCTGAAGTTAAGCAAAGGAGGACGGTGGGGGCAGATGAAAGTCACCAGTGCTGAACACAAGGCACCGGGGAAGGAGCAGCCCAAGCTCCTCGTACACATTGCTGCGCTTGAAATGAACTGTAACCACTGGAAAAAAGACCCGAGGGTCACCGCGGACAGCTCGTTAAAGACGTCTGCTCAGTGTGCAGCCGCGGTCACAAAAGATCAAACAAGACGTTAGGCTGTGGGAAGAACGGGTGAGAAAATACAGAAAATATGATAATGCTCTTACACGGGTGTCTGTGGTGTCCTGATCTGGGTGTTGTGCAGAGGTCCTCCTCGCCTTGGTGCCACAGGAACCCCCGAATTTGGAGAGGTGGCAACTGACGTGGTCGAAGCTAGTAGTGTCACTTGTGAGTCGCTGAAAAGATTTGGACTGGTCCGAAAGCTCATGTGAGTAGGAGGATTCGTTGGAGAGGTTTTGTAAGCTAATGCTTGACATATTTAACCTTTCTCAAAATACGAGAGCAAAGAAAATGCAGTAAAACCAGAGGCATGCATTGGGCACTCGGCAAGGCGATGTTTCTCCCCCAGTGCTTGCCGAAACGCCGGGGCCGTTGGGCAGCCCCGGTGCTGCCGTGGGGTCGGACCTGCCCTGGCCATGGCTGTGGTCAACCCATTCCCTCCTCCTGCCATCGCAAGCGTTATCTGCCTATCTATCGACAAGTATATTTTAGCCCGTTTCACACTTTTTGGCAGCATGTGCTGAAACTGCGTTTCATACCGTGTTCGAAATACGGTCCGTCACAGCGTGTTCTCCTCCGCTCCCAACTCCTTGCTGAGAATCTGGAATGTTTGGAAGTCACATTCAATTAACGTGACTTCTTCTGGAGCGCAGGGCTTCACGCAGCAGTGTTTTCACCAGCTTCACCGTTTCCTTTCGTTGGGCAGAAATGCTTCTTACAGCCCGGTCTTGGTGCAGGTGGTAGGGAAGCCGGTGGGAGATCCCAGGGTGGGGATGCGGTACGTGGGAAGAACGGGATGGTTAGGATGCGGCTTTTTTTGGAGGGGAGTATGTTGAAGACACAGTCTTCTTCCTCACACTTTCTCCTTTGAACTCGAAAAGAGTTATTGAACTGGAAGGGATGATGAATGCATAGATACTGAAAAGCAGAGTCGGCTTTTTAAAATTTTAGTTACTTGGAAATATGGGCTGGCTGCCACGGAAGAGGGTGTTGTAGGAGTTTATCTGAATACAAAATACTGGAAAATCAAATTTTACACTCATTTAATTTGTCCAGTGTTTTCAAATAAGGGTACTAAATGGATATAGTTAAAACAGTGTTACCTCGGGAATAATATTTATTTGACAGGGTCACTGCGAGTTCACTGGTGCAATACTGGCACAGCACAATATTGTGGAAAGTGAAGATGGAGAGAAACACCTGCTCGGTTTGAAGCCCTGGTAACACTGCCCCAAATCTGAGTGTGACGGAGGCAGGAAGCGGTCCTGCGTGCCCGCGGGGTGTGCTCCATCAAAGGTGGCTTTCTCTGCAGAGATGGCTTTGGTAGCTGCATTTGGCATATATGTTTTAGAAAATTGTCTGGGTTTTGTTTTTTTTTTTTTTAAGTAGTTGCAAAGATTGAAGACGTGTAGCAGCATGTCCTGTAACGGAGCGGCTGGGGCTCGTTTTCTGCCACGATCCCAGTGCATCACCAGCGTGAGTGGGAGATGTCTGAGAGTCATCAAAGAGAGGGCAGATGCTGATGCGCTGGCTATTTAATTACATCTGAGCCTTAATCAGTACAAGATTAATTAAAGTCATCTAATCTGTATAGAACCTGTAGAAGCAGAGCTGTCTGGTGGACTGGAGGGCTTCATTTGGGACACGGGTGATGGAGCAAGGGTGAGAGTTACCCCAGGTAGGTCACGCCTTGTGACCTGGGTACGCGTGTCACTTCTTTGCTGCGGTGTGCTCTGGTGGGGACAGATCTATCCCCATCCCCTTGGGTGTTGGGTGGGCCATCACCACGAAGCAGGAGGCTGCTCTGTGCTTTGTGCATGGCGGGTGAGCTGGTGGAGGGCTCTTGGGGGACCAAGGCTGCTGGGCATTGCCGAGGCCATTGCAAAGATTCAGAAATGTTTTTTAAAAAAAAAAAACCTCCTCCTCCAAAGAGTCAGAAGCAACTCCAGCCAAACCATCCTGGTGCCAGGAAACAGCTCGGATGGTGGAGTCTCCTGCCGGCATCGCCGCTCTGCCAACAGCTAATCCCCTGCGAGAGCACAGGAGCAAAACTGTGTCGCTCGCGCAGCTACTCCTCGAGCACAGCCTAATTAATATTAACCCGGGATCGCTGCAAAATTCACGCTATATTTTTCATAGTTCACACGCTAAGCATACAGCTCTGCCAAGGATCATACACCGAAACGCGGAGCGCAGAAGTATGACGCTCGGCCGCGCTGCCAGGTTCGCTCGGAGGTAAACAAAACCCTGGCACCTCTGCAGATGACAGTCTGCTTTGTTTTCTGCTCCTTCGGAAGCGCTGGTTCTCCTTGGGAGCAGGCTGGCGAGCCTGCGGAGGTGTGGGGACCCACGCCGGAGCTCATGGTACATGCACAGAGCCAAGCTTCCGAGCCCCAGCCTTAATTTCGGTGCCAAGCCCAATGCTTTTGTGCCCAGGAGCTGGATGCATGGCTTGCTTCGTAAAGCCGGTTAATGCCTCGCTGGACTCCAACGCGGCAGCAGCTTGGTCAGTTCAAAACAAACAAAATTCCAGTTTGGATGGAGCTGGCCCAGAATGAAATGCCTTGTTTTGTTTTTTCTCCTGGAGTTTTGGGCCCGTTTTCCCCGCATGAAGTTTTACAGTTGGCTGGGGCTGTGATGTGAAAGGGCTCCGGAGGAAGAGGGGAGGAACATTTTGATGTCGAGGCATTCAGCGAGGGCAAGTTTGCATTTAAGCCGCCTTGAAAGTAGGGGGTTTGGTGGACGCTTCATCTCTGTCCAGGAATTTTTCACATTTCCATCTTGTAATCTCTGGACCCATACCGCCAGGTTTGTAGGAGCTTTTGGAAATGAATCCGTTCCAAAAATGAAAGCGGGAGGGCAGCTGAAGGCAGGTCTCTGCTGCCTCGGGCAGTGAGTTTGGCTCACGTTTGCGGTGTTGAGACTCACTCAGTTCTCAGAGGAAGGATTTGAAGAGGAGGAGAAAAAAAACCACAACAGAAGAATAGCCGCAGGTGATTGAGAGGGAGATGCTGCTCTTCCATCACTTCTGTTGCTCCCCTCTCCTGGTGGTACGCTGCAGCCTCGCCCGTGGCCACAGCTCCTCCACTTGCTCTTCTCATCATCAGTAAAGATGCTGCAACATTTTTTCAAGAGCAGGAAGGCACGAAGTCATATTTTAATTCCTCAGAGGTCCCTGTTTTCTGGTGAAGGGAAGTGTTAGGTGTGTATTTGTGGGGTGCTTTAGGATGAACGTACGGTATCTGTATGTACCTTTTGGTGTAGCTATTTAGAAGATGCTTTTTAAGTCTCTCCACCTTTCATTATAAAAAGCAGATGTTGAAATTAAGGCTATGGGAATTTGAAATGGTGACCAGAGACATTTAGCCAGTGCCTCCTTCCTTGTTGACCGGTGAACCCTTGAAGGCTTTTTAAGCAGACTCAGGGTAGAGGCGTTGGAGGTGATGATCTTTGAAAACAAGCAGAAGAAAACAACCACAGAAATGTTTGCACTGAAGGAAAAACTACAACGTAGGCATCCAGTGGGCAAAGGTGATTCTAAAATGTCCCAGTTCTGGACAAGCTTTGGTCAGCCTCTGTGTGGTCCAGAAGCCACGTAGGAAACCAACTTTCGTGAGCTCCTGTGCTTAGAGAAGCGCTTGGTGTCGGTCATGGCTCCCATTGTTCATCTTTGGGTGTTCCTGGGGTACCAGTTGCTGTAGTGGGCGTTACTCGTAGGTGATGTGTAGATGGACAGCCTGCTCCTAGGAGTAATTCATGTGCACACAGCGTGTCTCAGACCCCACAGCCTGTTTGCTCCTGTGCATTTGTAGCCATGGTGAGAAAATTCCCACTAGCTTTGCTCTGTCAAACGCTTTTTATTTAAGTCTCTTAAGTTTTCTAACCACTTTGCCCCTTCATTCTCGAGTCAGTAGCTTTTATTATGAAAGCCCTGGTGTATCGATAACTACTGGGGAAATTCCCTGAGGCTGCTGAGCAGGAATCTGCCTTGATGGCAGAGATGCTTCCAATTTTTAAGCAAAACAGCCTGTAAACTGTGCCATCAACTAACAAGTACAGGACCCCTGCTGTGTAATGTGTGGGATCCTGTAGTATTTTTATTTCCAGGGTGATACCCTCATGGTAGCATGTGGAGCTACAGCTGGGCCACCAAGGAGCATCCTGCTTTGGGAAGATGAACGGAGAATATGTTCCTCAGGATTGCCATGCCTAATTAGCCTCAAGTTCTGGTATTAAGGAGATGTTAATGAGCTGGAGCATATAAACTAACCGCAGGAAAAAAACCCTTCTAATGGCTACGCCAGCGGTAGGAAGAGAAGTTCTGCCGCAGGGGGAGCTGACTCACAGCTCGGGACCAGTGGCAACGGGGCAGGGGGTTGCGGTGGCCAGCTTGGCCGCAGGGACCTTGCGGGACACGTGGGCATGGCCCATCTCGTCGCAGCGGTAGACCAGAGATGAGTCTCTCTAAGCTTGGCAATTGCGAGGAGATGTGGTCATTATGAAATGGTCTGATGAGCGGTGTCTCTTTTTTTGGTTTGTTTGGGGCGTGCATCCTTTTTTTTTTTTTCCCCCATAGTGAAGATAAAGGTTTAAAAACAGAAGCAGGAGATGTAATTCTTTTGCAATTCTGTATCAAAATGCAGAGAGGTCAGAGAAGCTCATTCTTTCGACTTCGTTTGGGCTCATTTGGCATCTTTCTTTAGAGGCAGGTGAGGTGGCTGCACTTCCATTCTCTCTTCTTTCCACACATCTCCATTATGTACTGTTCTACCATACCAACTATTGTATTCATTATTTTTTAAAAGTGCCCCGTTTATGGGCAAGCTAAGCTGCCGCAACATCAGATTTTTATTCTTCATACTGGAAAAAAAGTCGTCTTTTTTTTTTTTTTCTCTCATTGCTTTGAAACTATGTAAAACAGACACGGAAAAAAAAAAAAATAAAAATAAAACCCGAGCTTGCCAGGCTCTTAAGTGAATTGATTGCATTGAAGAGCGGAGTTGGAGAGGAGCCAGCACAGAACCCCTGATCAGGCAAGAAGGGAAGGGATAACGCGGCCACGGTGAGGACGTGAGGCTGGAGAAAAGCTCTGAGAGGAAGAATTAATTGAGGTGTGAAGGCAAACGAGAAATGTTTGCTAAAAGGACGTCAGTTAGCAACCAGCACGGGGCGAGTCATGAAGAAAAGATGCATGTGTCAGGCAGGGGGGAGTCTGCAGAGAGGGGTGTTCTCAATGCCTCCGCAGAGCCGGGACATCCTGCCTCCTAGCCACCACATCGATGGATTTAGGCTGAATTTAAAGCTTAAAGTTTAAAAGAAAACTGAAGAGCGAAGTTGCTCAAACATTGTGGCCCAAAGGAGCTGGTCGGTGAGGTCCCATCCAGCCACGGAGCCCTGGGTTCCTTGGGACATTTGACTTGGGGGAGTTATTGGTGATAACTTTAATATTGGTGATATTTTAGCTGTAAACTCGATGTCTTTCTGCTGGCGGTCGGGATTATCCTTTTGGCCTTGGTGGAGCACATCTGCGTGCTGCAGCAGCTAGCCCGTAGCCAGGGATAAACTGCCCGTGTCATCGTCTGCCAGCGAGGGGACAGCTCCCGACGGCCGGTTGCTTCAGCACATGGTCACTCCAGATAGGCTTGAGATCAAAGTTCCTGCCCGAAGCTGGAGAGATGCATGAATTTTTCCAGGATGGAGGAAAAATGGGTACTCCATTCTGACAGCAACAAAATTGCAGCAATAGAGCTCTGCTCAGCTGTCGTAGGAGCAACCAAGCATCTGGGTACTCCGTTCTGACAGCATCAAAATTGCAGCAACAGAGCTCTGCTCAGCTGTCGTAGGAGCAACACAAAGAGGTTCTTGTTGGAAGATGCCTTCCAAGGCTGACTTTGCACTGTGGTGCTCCTGGAGATGGCATGGAGGAGGCCACGTGCAAATGGTACCATGCTGTAAATGCTGCTTCTGGAGATGGAGGTGGTGGTGGGACTCATCTGTGTGCCCACAGGAGGGGAGGGTGGTGGGAAGCATGGGACACTTACATGTGCGTTTGGCCACAGCTGCCTTTTGGAAGAACAACTCCCAGAGCCGGCAGCCAGTGTGGAAGAAAGTAAATAAGGAAAAGTCATCGCCATTTCAAGTTGTGGTGTTTTGACTTAGTTAAAATATTTATCTAAGAGATCTAGTGGAGAAGTGTGAAAATGGAAGTTTGTGAACGTTCCAAAGAATAGGAAGAAAAATCAAAAGGGAGAAAATACTACAGTATTTTCATTCTTTTAATCCTACTGATGGGTTTTTGAAGTGCTTGGGGGTGAAGGACTTACTGTATTGGTCTGATTACGAAGTACCCGTAGAGTCCAAGTGTGACCGTTACAGGCAGCGCTCGTTTTCTGACATCCCATATTCCCGAGCTCTGGAAGTGTAATACCAGCTCTTCCCCATCCTATTTATTGCATCCAGCTTTTTAAGTAATGGGCCAAATAATGGTTGCAGATGCTATAATCAACTTTTTTTGTTAATGATTTAGAGCTCTATTTGCAAAATAGTTAGTTCTGCAGAGCTCCATGGTACAATACAAGAGGAATGCTCTCCTCACTTTTTTTATAGCCACAAGTTAATTGAAACTACAGAGCCCGGAGGGTGCCAGGCAGTCCGAGGGCGAGCCCGGGAGGCTCAGCCCCAGGATTATTGTAGCCTCATGGGTGTGAAATGAGCTTAAATGTCAGCTGTGGACCCGCACGGCCACACACCGGGATGCTTGGAAGAACCTTGGTTCCTGATGGCAGCAGTGAGTGGGCTGTAGCTGGTGCCTCTTTTGGGCTCTGCCCTTCAGTTACGTTCCTTGCAATTTTCTGTAGGTTCCATGCAGCTTTTCTGTGGGTTCACAGAAGATCTGTTCTGTGGACCATGGAGTAATAACTGAGCTCTTGGCGACGGGTTTCTTATAGCAGCGAATGCAGAGATGGTGCCTGACGGAACCAAACACCTGACCCATCCCTACAGAGGGGCAAATGAATCCTCAGAGCTTTTAAAAACCACTTGAAAGAATCAGCTCTTGCTATAGAAGAAAATAGATGTGCTCTGTGTCTTCCCCGCATGACCAAGGCGGTGGTTGGGTGCAAAGTGGACTGGTTTTGTTGGTGCTGTGGCTCCTGGCCACTCCAGGCAGGACCGGTGAGGTTCCTCACTCTGTATTCCCTTTTTGTCTATTTGGATTTTCAGCTCATGAGCAGAAAGTCTTGATTCACGCTTGGCACAACATGGCTCTGATCTCAGCGGCAGATGCCAGATGCTGCCGGAATACAAAGAAATAATGAAAGTAACCCGAAATGTGTGAGTCAGCGGTAGGTGTGATGGGGGTGCCTCCTCTGCTTTGTCTGTCTTTCTCTGGCTTTTCTTACTCTATCCGCTCTGCTATCAGCTCTACTCCCAGCTTCTCATTTTTCCTCCTATTTTCTTCCTCCGGCTGCTTTCCCTTTTCTCTTTCTTTTCTGCCTTTTGCCATCTTCCTCCTGCCCGCTCATGTGATGTGACCACGTAGAGGGAGAGCGACGTTCCCCGCCATGCTTAGAAGAACTTGACTTTCCTGGTAACTAGAAATTATTTCCATTCCGCTTCAATTCCCTGGCACCCCCGGTACCATTAGTGCTGTCTCGGCAGCGGACATTTCGTTTATGGACATTATCAGAGTGTTTTTTCCTTCCTTCTCTAAACACAACGCTGTGTGCCGGTGTCATTGCAGAAGTGCTCGCTGCAGGCAGTACCTCTTTGAAAAACGCTGAATTGGTTTAGTTCTTCATTGCGAATCGCCAATTTTATTTCCTCCTAACTGTACGTACGGTTTCTGTAGTTCTGGAGGTCACTGGAGCTTTGTAAGTACAGCCCAAAGTGTTTTAAAAAGTCGTCGTGCAGCATAGTGATGCCGTGATTATATCTAGAAAGTTGGGTTTGAGGTCCATTTTCATATTTAAAGCAAAATTACTGGCAAGCCGCCATACCCTGTAAAGCACAGAGAGTGGTAACTTGTTTGTATAGGTTTATGTAAGTGTAATGGTGTTACCTATTGGTTTGGGATATTTTTTCACCACATCAAGAACTCCTGGCAGCCAAAGGGTTTCTGAAGAGGGTTTTTTCTCTTTAACTGGTCTTGTTTTATTCTTTCATTTCCAAGCCTGTCTGTAGTCTAGCTCTAATAATGATTAGATCTTTTTAATTGGAATCTCATAAGCTTCAATTACCAATTTGCCCAGAAGTACTTTGCTTTTTGGTTTTTATATATATACACCCACATATATAAACATGTATGTATAGGGGAAAAAAAAAAAGGGAAGAAAAATCCTGGAAAATAATAGTGGAATGTAAGTCTGCGGCATATTGAATTAATTTCCTGTTCCACTTCTGCATCAGCTAACCAGACAAATAACCAATTTGTTAAGGGCTCTGCTACTTCCTTCAATCACTTGCTCACAATACACTTTTTACGTTTTATTTCCTGGTTTTTCCATTTCGATTCCTCACATCCCCCGCAAGGTCTCTCTGTTTCGGTGCCAACAGCAACAGACCCACCGAGGGAGGGCAGGGGTGTGATCCTTCGCCTCCCAGCAACCCCCTCCACCCTCTGCTACGCGGGTTTTCTGCGAGGTCCCCGACTCGAGGGACACCGAGCTCTGTGATGAGCATCCCTTTGCATCCCCCTCGCCAACTCGGGGGGACCCAAACTGCCAGTCCTGCTAGTGCCTCCTCTTTCTTGCCTTACGGGTGGCGGCAGGAATCACGGGTGTTTTCAAGCGGATTCCCAGTTTATTGAGTTGTTTCCAAGAGCACTGGAATGGGAATATTGCCACGGCATGGCGACGGGGAGGAGGGTGTCGGTGGGTTGCACTGGGCAGCAGGATTAAGCGCTCATAATAAACAGGGCTTTTGTTATTTTCCTCTCCCGCCGCATGATGGATTCTTTTGGAGACTGGTACAGCGCTGGGTAACTACGTGTAATGCAGCTTTTCTGCTTCGTTCAGTGTATTTTGTGGATTTGTGTTTGTATTTAGGAAATTGAGTCTGGACGCTCTTGCCAGGGACGTCTTTCCAGAGAAATTAAGGCAACAGGGAGGAAAAACCAAGCAGCGCTCTGCAGTTCTGGGTAAACTGCCTGAACTGCCAAATGGTTCCTTGCAGATACACAATCCTATAGGAAAATCCATAAGAAAAATAAAGCTGTGTAATTTGAGACTTCTGGAGCAGAAGTTAAAAGAGGGCTTTCAGTGTGCTCTGATGGATAGGGGAGGAAGCACATCAATTCAATTGCAGCATTGTGCAGAGCGTAATAAATATTTTATTACCACGGACTATCGTTTAGTTACTAAACAGCATGGGGGAGACTCTGCTCTCGGATGGTGTCCGCACGTTTGTGACTCCACGAATATCACACGGGTTCGTCTCTGCGGTCAAAGACAGTATTTGGGTCAGATATTGCAAAGTCTGTGCATAAAATTTTCAAGCCCCATGTAAGAGAACTCTTTAGGCTGGCACCATCGCAGCGTGCTAGGGCAGCAGTTGTTATGAATCTAATGGTGTTTCTGCTTTGGCCGTAAAAATACTCTGGCCTAAGGCTGGAATTTGATAAATAAGATTGTTTCGTTGCTGATGATACGGGATTATGTGTATTTGGAAATACAGTGCAGCCTTGGCTATCCAAATGAGAGGGGTGATGGTGGATGCTCTTCTGTAGGGTGAGCTGAACAGGCATGGCTGGTTAAAGAATCTTTGGGTTTTTAAAAGAATCTTCAAGAATCATAGGTATTTCTGGGTTTCGGGAGTTTCTGCGGGTGTTTGCTGTGCAACATGCGTACATTTCTGTTGGAAACAAAACTCAAGAAAGTTCTGAACAAAAGGTCAGTGAGGACGGAGGGTCGGGAACCAGCACTGGTGTGGATGGGGCAGCATTCGGCTGAAGCAGTTTAATAACAGATTTAGCGGGGGGGGGGAGATAACTTGGGCAACTTTTTACCATTTGAGTTTCTTTTTTGCGTTCAGTGTGATACGACGAAGCTAGAAAGCTGGTGGGAAACTGGGGAGTACGTGCGTGAAAAGCGACAGCAGAAATCCCATCGTTTTCTGGTAATCGGGTGTGAGCTTTCTGAGCAGCTACCGCAGTAACTTTTCCTTTCTGGTTTTCCTGCTGTCATACAGTAATGGTTTAAAATTTGTCATGCTGGAGGGAGATGCCAATATCAAACTGAGAATTAAGTAAATGGTTTTGATTGGAATTGAAAAGAAAGCGTTCCCTGCTTTAAGCTAAATTTTAATTGAACCTAATTACACAATAATGTAATCGGTGTTTAGTTAATGCTGATAGGTAAAAATTCCGAAGTAAGGCAAGAGGCATGTCCTCACCCAGACACACGACAAGTGCTTTGCCGGTTGGCAGGGAGCTGTGAAATTCCTCGCTTTGCAGGTTTACATTCAAGTGACTCTTTGTGTCCCTTCATGTGCTTTTCCCTGTGGGACTTTTTCAGAGCCGTGTTTAATCCAGAGCCGCTAGAACACCCGTGAGTTACGGGATCATAATTCCATGTCAGGTACTGTGAGAATGAAGCTTATTTTACAAGAATTCCCTTTGATGGAAGTAGGGCCCCTAATTCAAACGTGAGTGCATTTTAAGAGACATACACATGCACACAATAAAATCCAGGGAGAACAATTTGCATAGAAAAGCCAGGAAACAGCTGGGCTTATAGACAGCTGAGATTTTAGGGGTTGTTTTCTGGGGGAATAGGGGTAGAGTCAAGCAAAAAAATTTTAAATCCAGACCGCTTTTGAGATATGGTGCTTAATATTGTATATGTTGGAATAATTTTTAAAAACACAGCTGTGTGCTGGCTCCTGAGACCAGGTAATTTTACCTAACGTTAATATTGAGGTTGTTGTTCTTTGTTGTTATCAGCTCACAGTAATGGTAAGAGGCACTTACTTGTCTGGGTCATGTATGTATGTATTTGCTCTTTAAATTCTTTCCCATAGATACAATTCAGCGCGATCGATGCCAACAAAATTATTTTGAAAGCAGATTAGATTAAACATCTCATCCCTTACTGAGCTTCCCATTGGCATATGAGACGATCCTTAGAGAATTAAGATTTGTGTCAGCGGCAGAAATGCTCGCATGAGATTGCTCAACCTCTTGCTGGCTAGTTTTTTCTTTAAATATTTGAGGGAAGTGCCTGGCCAGGCTAAATTCAGTTGATGTGAGTAGACTTCCAGAGGTTGATGACTGACACCAGAGCAGAAAAAAAAAGTATCTGAGAAGCGTTTTTTCTGTACAAGCATGTTTGTTGTAAGTGTTTTTATTCCAGATCATGTTGCTGGTGATTTAGGGCTTTCCTAGAAGGAGGTCAGGACTGTTCATGTTGGGAATTTGTATCTGAGCATTTGTTGAACCATTTCCAAACCTCAGCTGACTGGGGTCTGTGTTGGGAGCATCTTGGGTTTAGTTTTGTTGGTTTTATGTAGAAGTGTGATACCATTCGGTGATGATTTGCCTTTGTGGAGCCAGCAGGATGCTTGAGTTGGGGGACAAGAGGATGGTGCAGGCAGCCCTGGATCAAAGTGATGGGACTTGTGTCTCCTGGACACCTTGAAACATCAACCCCATCATTTAGAGGCATGACTGTGGGTATATGTGTGCACCCACACACGGGGATGTTGGAGAAACCATCATAAAGCTCATGGGTTCAGCTCACAGCACCTATAGATGGGTCTTTTCTTCCCTGGATTTGGGTTGAACTTGCTGGTGTTTGTCCCATGTGCCATGGATGCCCTGGTTGCCACCAGCAGCCTTTCTCCAGTGATGGAGCCGGTTCTGGTCATGCAGAGTGGGCATCTGTGGGACTTGGACCTCAAAGTCCTTGAGGTAGGATCCTACCTTGTCTTCTCTACATTGGGTGAAAGCAGGTCAGTGCAGATTTGTGACTAGTAAATGCGAAGGTGCAGGTTTCCCCTGCTCTGCCTGTGACCAGTCCATTTTTTTTTATAGTCAAGGGTAAGTCTCAAGACTGGAAAACCATTCGGCTGCCGGAACACTGTGGTTCCAGATGGTTTAGGATGATAATTTTGTAAAGGTATATTAGAGTCATTTGGTATCCTTGCCACTCCACGTATCTATTGTAGCAAATAATTTAAGGGAAAATAAGCGAGGCTGTGACTTTGGAAATAGAGTTTGGGGGCCTCTCATTGTAACTGCTTTTGTTGGTTTTATTTAAAACAGGAGTCAGTCTTTACAGATTTATTGCCCTAGCCTAGCTTAAAAGGGAAGGGGGACGGGACAATCAACAGTGATTTATTTCTTTAATGCATTTTAAATAAGTAGACCCCCAAGAAGGAAGCAATGGTGCATAATTACATTACACTGGTCACAAAACTTGGGCTGTTCCTGCTGCAAGCTGATTATTTAACACCTGGTGAGCCTCAGTGAATGCACTGCTAGGGCTGGAAGCTCTGACTTACTCTGGTTTTTACAAAGACTGTTCTCTGGTAGCAATTTCTTCCTCAATTTCCAAAAGCTAACAAATGTTTTGCCATGTCCGGTGAAACAGATTATCATAATGTTATCTTCCAGTTCAGGTGCTGTGTAGAGAGCGTTGTATGATGGTTCCTGTTGTCCTGCCTCCTTCTCCCAGCGTGAATGTGGGGAGCTGGAGGAGGAGTGAGCGAGGGGTTTCCCTGGCTCACCCTGCCAGTAAAGAGGTGCTGGGGTTCAGAGACCTTTCTCCCGGCACTCACAGCTTGCTCTGTCTGCAGGGGTGAAGGTCTTGGACCTTTGCATCCTGTAGCTCCACTCCCGCATCCATGTGCTGCCTCTTCTCTATCCTTGTCCTCCCTCTCCACCCTAAGTGCGCTTCCTTCGGAGGAAAGGCTGCTTGGAGAAGCGTGGAGCTCCTTTCCAGATTGCGATCTCCTAAATTAAAGCAAGCAAAAATGATTTGAATATTACATTTGCCTACAAGGACCTCCTGCTAATTTCTATGGGTTTTTTTACAATTGCATTTTCCCGTTTTTGTTTAGTTTTTTTTCATCTTTATCACTTTCCTGCTGCTGACTAAAGGGGCTACACAACAGGGGAAAGTGTGACTAACTCACTGCCTGC
>NW_010117749.1:29240-35290 GCF_000699245.1 Pterocles gutturalis
GAAAGAGTGAGACTGCTTCTGCACATGCTGGTGATAAATGCACTGGGTAAACAGAATGGAAACGTGGAGAAAACCAGCATTTTTTCCTACAATCTCTTTTTTTTTTTTTTATAGCAATGTTAGTCATTTCTTCCAGCAAGTATAGGTTAAAACAACTTCCATCATAAGATTTCTTGCAGAAGAAACAGTGTCAGCTTAAAATTTGTACTTCTGAAATTGTTTTTAACATCTCTTGTTGTAAGAAAGACCAAAAAAAGTTTATTCCTCTTTTTTCCAGTGTCTCCTTTGGTTTCACAGCGAGTCACATAGATGCAATTTTTCTCTTTCTCCCACGTGTTCAGAACCTGTGTCAGCTTGGCAGGTATTTTCTACATCAGTTGGGAGGAAAAACATTTAATCCCCAGGAAAGGGGCAGAGGGATTCACTCAGGCATAGGTCCCAAAACTGGTTTTAACTTTGGTTGAAATGGAGTAGATTGCAGATGACAGCATCCCTTTAATTAAACAACATAATGCCATTGATTTGAAGCCCCCAGAAATCAATGGAAAGATGCCGTGGACTGGTCCAGTCTCCTTTAGTGGTACAGAAATGATGCTTCAACAATTTAAGAGCCTGGGGAGGCTGGATCAGAAGCATGACAAGTGACCTGCTCATGTATTAGGTCAGTGGCAGGGAAGAAATGCAGGTTTGAGCTCAGCTCTCGCTGACTCGGGTGCTAATGAACGGACACGTTTTCCCTTGACAAAGTGTTACAGCAGAGCAGCTTTCGTATTTTTCCTGCGAATATCCCAGCGTGGCTTTGGAGAGGAAAGGGAAATCTATTTTGCGTGTAAACCCAGTATTGTGATGTTTGTTTAATGTCTTTGTTTACTTTGAACGTTGGTCCCATACTAATGAATTTATAAAACCTACATTATCCATAAAACTGTCACTGGTGCAAAATTTAGTAATAACTCAGGTAATGTATTTAAACCACTAGTGAGTTTGCTCTGTCCTTGAGTTGATAAATCGTATAGCTTCATTTGGTAGGAATCAGCAGTTTTATGTGGCAATTAATTTTAACGGCAATAGGGAACCAAAGGACCAAATTTTTACCCTTAGTTCTCTGCAAATGTCTGAGAATATCCTAATGTTTAACGTTCAGGTCACAGACCTGAGAAGCAAAGCACAATCCAAACTGCCAGCTAAATGACATTATGGGTTTCTGATCTTTTAAAATATGTCAGAATAACAGCGGATGGCAAAAATGTCTGTCCCCAGGACCTGTCTTGCTTTACACCGTCTCTTCTGCATGAACTTGCTGGTTGCCTTTTTTATTGTGTAAGTCACCACCAGCAGGGATTGATGCCAAAATCATGAACTTGGTGCCAGAGACAAGGAGAGAAGTTTTTCTCAAGTAATTCTGGTTGTTTGTTTTCCCATTTCTGGTTTCTGATACCCAGCCTAGAAAGGTCCTATTTCTACAGTTGGCTGCAAGCCTATAATTGTGTCGGATCTGATTTGGGAACCAAAAATGCCTTAATTCTAATCTTAGCTCCTGCTACCAGATTTACATAGTGGTAGCAGGTCACTTGAATTCATAATTTCTGCCTGTAATACTGACTGCATCCTCAGCAGTGTACAAAAACCAGCAGAGTTCCCCTAAAGCTAAAATTTGTCTTGTACCAGTAAAAAATACCAAGGGAGGTAATTTGAAGGGGATTTATTTATGATGCAGTTAAGTAACATCCCCATTTTGGTTTTTGCCGTTTGTGAAACCAGCTGAAAGAGAGCTGGGCCATGGGATGGGTTTGGGTGTAGCCGGACAAAACCCCACGGACGTTGCTGGACCTGTGGGGTAGATGGAGGTTTTGTTTTGAGGCATCCTCCTGGCCATTGCTGCAGCAGCACAGAAGTCTTTAAGGTAAGCTCAGGACAGCAAAGACTGAGCTTGGAATTGGTGCACATAGCTCCTGAGTCTTGTATTTTGAGTGTTTGTCTTCCACCCACAACTGTGGAGCCATCGGTGGCTCTGGGAGCGCCGCCGGCTCATGTCTGGAGGTGGGTCTGCGTTTTGAACATCGTTTGTGTTACAACTGTGGCAGTTCCCAAAGTGGGGTGATGGCCCCAAAATGAGGTTCAGGGAAGTTCTGAGCAAGGTCATGAGCTTGACAGAAATTTCATTTTGTCCGTTCTTTATTCTGCTGTTTGGGGTTGCATGGAGTTACTGGTCTGTAAAATGAGGTCGCAGCTGGGAAAGAAAGTTTGGGAGCCGCTGCTTTAGAGCTTGGGTTGAAATTAATTATATGTATACCTTGGAGGGTTGCATTGGTTTTTAAACAAGACAGCTGGGTTAGGAAAACAGTCCGAATTCATTGTGAAACACACTGCGTGATGGCCAGCTTTTGAACCTTGCACTCCCTTGGTGCGCTATCAACCAGAAATTTCAAATTGGCTGCTTCACATTGGTCATGTAGTCACCCAGATATTTCATCATGTCATTTCAAAAATCTCTGTGGCTCCAGATGCTCCAGGGCTGTGGAGGAGTTCATTGTAACCGCAGTTGGAAAAGTTGGTCTGGTGTAGCTGTGAAGCTTGCAGTATCCCCGCAGATATTTACGCGGCAGAAATGTGGATGTGGAAAAGAAGGCTGGCCTGGCTAAAACCAGCTTGAGAGGAGAAAGCCTAGCCAACGTAGAATTGGCTGTGAAAAAAGATGTCGGCTTTGTGGCTTCAAAGGAAAATATTCTCTTAATTTTTCGAAGATTAAAATGCCTATAAAATAATACCCTTTAAAAAGCAGAGTACTCCTCAAACACCAGTTCAAAATGACAACAATTCTCAATTTGCAGAAAGAAAAACCTCCAGCAGAATTACTGTGGTTTTGTGCATGAAACCTGGGGGCTGTGTGGAGAACAAAAAAACTGATTAAAAAAGCAGAGCCAGGTGTTTGTGTGTGCTTTTCAAGGGGAATTTCTCTATAGGGTCTCCTCTCCTGATAGCTCCCTCGCCACTCGTTGCCTCTTCTTTTTACTCGTAAGCTCTCTGATCTCCCCACCATCTCCTTGCTCTTCTCATTCAGTATGACACAGAGGATTATTTTAGAGGTGAATGTTTACATGCAGGCCGTGCTCATCAAATGAGTCAGTTATGTATTCTTTTGAGTCATGAAGTGCTGACTCTGGACATGTATTTGTTTTTCTACTTGTTGCCTCCCTCTGAAAAAAAGTACCAAACAAATATTTAAAGGTGTCCTGCTCAGGCTTGAATTGCTAGTTAATTTTCAAGTCGCCGTGCTTTGGAGATATTTGGTCGGAGGAGCAGGCGTAGCCCTGCCTCAGCATCCGTGCCCAAGGGATGCTGCGCAGGCAGCTGCCGGTTACTAGTGCTCCTCCAGTTGCAAACTCAGCATTTACGGGAGAAATTTCTCTTTGCCTTATTTCTATGGTTTGACTTGACTTTGTGATTGCATGTTCTGAGTTCCAAGCAGGAAAGGAAAGGAAAGTAGGGTTGCAGTATGCTTCCTGCATCTTGGGGAGCTTTGCTCTGTGTTAGCAGCTGATAAGGAGGTCTTTAAACGCACAGGTTTTAAAACCCGGCACGTGGTAAAGCACCAGGGAAAATAGATGGTTTTTCTGTCTCTAAAGCAGCCATTCCCTGTGCCGTTTCAGAGCAGTCCATGCCAGTGCTGTTTGGCTCTAGGGAAGCAATACCCCCCAGCTCGAGACTGACATGGGTATTCCCAGCAGCTCCTGGACCACCAGACTCTTGCCCCCATGCAGAGGAGAGACATGAAGAAATGCCAAGGACTCACAAGCAGCAGACGCTGCTCTCCAACATGTCTGTCGGTTTCCACGTTCCTGCAGCCATCACTCCAGAGAGCCAAGCGGGGCAGGATGCTGCCATGCTGATAGGTATGAGATGGCTGAAATGAAACGGAGGGTGCAGCAGAAAATTTGGATGGGTTCCTTCATCTGTTTTTCTCCATTTACCTCACTCGAAATGGTGGAGCAGTGCAAGACATTGTTGTTCATCCTGTTAGATGTAGTGGAGTTGTGGATTCCCAGACAGGTGCCAGGTAGCTGCAGAGATATCAATTTGTCCTTTTAGGCTGTATATCTCAGTGTGTGTATGCAATGCTGCCAGACAAACTTTGATTGGAACCACTGCATCCCTCGCTCTCTTCAGTCTACAAAGGATGTTTTGACTAGGAAAGGCTTGGGACCGTCCTGTGCTCTGTCAGATGCACCTTCCTGGTCCCAAGAAAGGAAAGCTCAGTCCCCACCCAGGGAATGAACTGTGAGATTATCTGACGCTGCGTGCAGAGCCAGGGTGGACACTTGCAGGTACGAGGCACTCCCAGAGCCCTGCAATATGGCCTTGCCAGAAGCGAACCCCATCAGCAGCCACCGTAGCTGGCTGGGGTGATGATGGTTGGCCTCTCCATAGATGGCTTATCCCATCACAGGCTCCGTTCCGCCTGCAAGACATGATGGCACTCGTGGTGGCCATGTCTGTACTTGGCTGGTTCTCTGTGCTTTAAAGCTTCCTTATTACTCCCACCTCCTCTCCCTCTCTCTCCCCTTCATTCCCCAGTTTCATAACCTGATCATATAAGCCTTGCATTTTTAGGGAACTGAAGAAATTGTCCATCTCCCAGGTTCCTTGGGTGGCACTGCGAAAAGAACACGGTGCAGGTGTTTATGTTCAGAAGTCACAGAGCTCCTGCACACTTGCAGTAGGTCCGTGTTCACAATGATATTTTATAAACCCCAGCCCGTGAGACCATTCTTCCCTGGTAGCGCTTAAGATGGTGTCTACGAGCGTTGGCAGACACAGCACCGACTCCGCCGCAGGCTGCCCCAAAGCGGTGATTGTATTTTGCCTGCTTCCTAGCAACTTTGTGTGCTGGTTCAATTACAAAGGGCTCGGAAAAAAAAAAAAACGCTCCATCTGGTTTTCCAACCCCAGATGCGACCACCCCAAAGAGTGATCTAATTCTTCTGTATTTAGACTTGAAAACTTCTCACCAGTTGGTGGTGCAGGAAATCAAATAAGAGTCCTTAGGAGCAATAAGATCCACATGCTGGCCTAATTGCACATGGAGCTGGGCTGCAGCTCCTGCTCCAGCGTATTTGCAGTGCTCCTGTCAAAGGCTTATTGTTGGGCTAGGGGAAAACCCACAAATCTTAATTTGAGCAATAATTTAATGTGGTCCAGTAATTAGCTATTCACGATAGGGGCCCCCTTGGTGCCTGGTGTGGTGTGAGGAGAAGGCCGCCGCGGTCTGGGGACCAGGGTTTGGGGAGGGGGTAGTGTCCTGACCTGCTGCTCACTGTGGTCCTTTTAGTCTATGTTAGACCATCTGAGAGTGGTGTTCTTGTTTTATTTCTTTTTAAAGGCAAGAAAAGGTGCTGTTTTTCATCTCTGCAGGCTGAGTCAGGAGGGCAGGGCGTGCTGCGGCGTCTGGAGGAGCGGGGCGTGCTACATGGCGGGAAGGAGAGGCAGGGCCCGGGCTGGGGGAGGCATGGAGCGGGGAGGAAAATGCCACACAGCCTCCACGGAAAGCTGCAGCCAAACATTTCCTCCCTCTTCTTGTGCAGAAGGAAGCGCCCTGTCATTTCTTGGTTGTGGATTTTTTTGTCAACACAGGGTTTGGGATCAGAGCCTTATCATTTGAAGCCTGTCCTCGGGTGTCAGTGGCTCGTCCTGCCTGGCCAAGAGCCTTCTCTGGTTTGAAACCAGTTTCCTTCACGCTTAAACCTTCAGATTGGAGTTCTAATGAGGGGGGTCCAGCCTCCGATATTCCCTCTCCTGTCATTTCTTGGTCGTGGATTTTTTTGTCAACACAGGGTTTGGGATCAGAGCCTTATCATTTGAAGCCTGTCCTCGGGTGTCAGTGGCTCGTCCTGCCTGGCCAAGAGCCTTCTCTGGTTTGAAACCAGTTTCCTTCACGCTTAAACCTTCAGATTGGAGTTCTAATGAGGGGGGTCCAGCCTCCGATATTCCCTCTGTTTATTCGCGCAAGCCCTGGTTGGCGCGGGGGGTTGTTTTCTGTCAGGGTTTCCTGT
>NW_010117750.1:0-16463 GCF_000699245.1 Pterocles gutturalis
CAGAAAAAGTGTGTATGCTCCAACCCCAGAACTGTTAGAAGTGAGGATGGACGGGGCTTTGAGCAACCTGATCCCTGACCATGGAGGGGAGGGTTGGACTAGATCATCTTTAAATGTCCAACCCAAAGCATTCTATGATTCTATGATCATGGTCCTGTCATCAGGGCTCTGCAGCATATTTGTACAAGTTACCTTTTATGACAGATTGTTTCTCTTCTGGTGAGATTTCAGGTTGGAGAAGCTATTTGAGCATGTTTCACAGAAGAGAGACACAGATTAAAAATCAGGGTCAGACTGTCCTGATGTCAAAGGACCCTAACTGTAATAATATTACCAAGTAAAAGGAGCCAGGTGAGATCTAGCCAGATGGTCAAAAATTATCTTAGAAAGTGAAGCAGAAATAATAATTTGAAAACAACAACCCTTTCAGTATGGTTCTCAGCTATGGAGTCCTGGACTCTCCTGTATGATGAATTAGGGAAAAAAAAAGACAACCTACTAACTGACTTTTCAAAGACTTCAGTATCATAAAATTAAAATGGCTATTTTTTGCCCTCATGCAGAAGTGAATATATAGCATCATTAACACACTTGCATTTGGAATGATCAAAGACAGAGTGCTTTAAGCAACTTTGTAAAAGAAAAATAGGTAAGCCTTTGAATCTTCTATTAATGAGGACTATAAGAACTTCCTGTTTCACTTCCCCATAATTTCTGGAAATGTATATAACATTTAAATTTCATAGTAACATGTAGACCAATTTTTTTTTGTAATATTGTGAAGTTTACACCATTAGCAGGTAAAATAAAAGGCAAGCTTTCTATGTGCCCAACCTGTTAGGCTGGGAGTATTGCTGAAGAAAGAGGCTAAACCTTTCACCATTTAAAAAAAAAATTGCTATTCCTTTAATTAATATTTTCTTGACTTTGAAATAAGGAACATGATGGAGAAGCATAACTAGGAAGCCATGAAGACTTACAAAGGAATTTGAACATAGGGAGACCCTAGATAGTAGTTTAAGGAGAAGCTACTGCAGATCAAAGTTTGTTTCTAAATGGCCTTCACCATCCTCTCTACACCCACCCAGGAATCAAAAAAAAAAAACCAGAAGAAGCTGTGCCCATTATGCAGCATGTACATATGAAATCCACCTCTTTTCACTAAAACCTAAGCAGAGGTTTCTGTGAAGGGAATAATCAGACACTAGAATATTCTGACTCTGATTTTAACGTATATAATTAGGTGCAGGGTTTTCCTTCCCTAATGCAATACAGAGACTAAAATGTTTTATTTATTGCATTGACAGTGCATATCTCTCAAGTTCTGCTTCACTCTACAGGTTTTTGTTTTCTAACTGCTTTTTATTATCTTTATTTTTTTGCATAATAAACTGGTGTTTCATCAACCGAAACTAGATCTGGCAAAATTAAACTTATCATTGCAAAGCCAGACACTTCCAGTATCATATACATATGGGAATATAGAGACTAACATATTGTAAATAAAAAATGACATATTTGCTCTCATTTATAGTCCTAATGAGAATTCTGACCTCAGAGAAGGATTTTGAAGGAGGATGCAAGGAGTGGTATTAAAGAGATACCGTTTCCTTTTATATATTTTAGAAGGAAAATTATCATATAATACAGAATAAAAACATAAAGGAAGAGGGAAACCAGAAATGTACTTTCATTTTCAGGTACTCTGAGCATCTTATAGGAGAACTGCATTGTAATGTTTAAGAGCATATAGAGACTTAGCCCATTTACTGCACAAATATACTATAGCTCCAGTAAACCCAATGTCTTCCATTTAATTTCTGGTGAAAGCTAAACAACTTCTAGCCTTCGTTATGTTTTAAATTCCTTCTCCTGTCTTTTCTAGTCTCATTTCTTTCATTCTCTAAAAAAGATTTCTGCCTCTTTTTCTATCTCATTTTTCTCCTCTTTTTCCTTTTCTCCTGTAATCTTTGTTGCCAGCTGCATCAGACATGAACACACCCTCTCTTATCCACAAATATTAATTAATGCACCGCTCAGGATACAAAAGTATCTTAACTGATCTTGTTAGCTAAGTAATGAATAGAGAGGTGGCTAGACTGATCAATGTAGTGCAAACTGGGACATGAAGCATATAGGGGGTTTGACTCCACCTGTCTGGTTTGGAAGAAGACGGCCAGTTTTCTGCAGATAACAATGCCAGTAACTTTTCTAAAGATAAGATTGAAAATTCGATGTTTCACTCAGTTTACTAATTCAGCTCATAGTGTCGTAAGATGAAACAGGAGACAGAGCCTTATGTCACAGCTACGAAAATGAGAAAAAGCAATAAAAACTTTCTCTGTAGGAAATACTGTTCCAGGATTATCAAAGGTATTTCAACACTAAGGGGAAATGTTGTTGAACATTCAGTAAAATTCCTTGCAATAAGAAAAGCTTAATGCTGTGGCTGAATAATATTTGTGTGCAGAATCAGCCCAATAGCCATGCACATGGAAGGCTACTGCAAAGGACAAATTGATGAGTTTTTCTTGCATACATCCTGTGCTCTTAATTGTTTGTCAGGTTTGTCCCTGCCATGGTCCCTGAAACAAAAAAGAAACAATGTATGGAAAACATGCTGAAAAGCTAATATATATATATATATATAAAAACAAAACAGAAACATTTAATATAGTAACTAAAAGCTTTGTTTTTATTGTAATACTGAAGTTGTATAGAAACTATCTATATTGATCGAGAGACCATCACACGTTTAGGAGTCGGTGACCCACATAATGGTCAGCCTGAGCGAGCACAGCCCGCGTCATGCTGAACAAACCCCGCGCCACAGGATAACACCAACCAGGGGGCTGCAGCAGAGGAGCCTGCAGGCAGCTCCCCTGGGTACCAGCCATTACACCACCTGCCTGGCCTTGCCTTTATCTAAAAGTGCAGCAAGAAGGTCTCATGAGAACATCCTCAAGGAACAGGGTTGCTTTCTCGTAAGGAAATCATATGTTAGATCAAAGGACCAAAACATGGCTGCTCTGCAGAGCATGCCATGGGAAAACCCATCCAGGTTCTGGCTGGTGCTGCATGAACACAGGCTGCCCAGCAACTGTAGGGATGTAAGGTTTACTTGCTGTCTATATTCCTCTTCTTATTCTGTCTTATTAAACCAGTTACCTTATTATTTTTCTGTGGGCTTTTCCTATTAAGATCCAGAAAGAAGCCTCCACCGTCTCTCTCTCTCCTCCACCCCAGTGCAGAACACCATCTAACAAGTCATTTCACAAATAAACAAGACACTAAATAACTAAATGACATCATAAAGGTTAACAATGTCGTTCTTAGCTTGTTTTAAGGACTGAACTATGCAGATCAACTCCAGTGGCTATGAAACTAATCAACAGATGTTAACCAAAGCTGGTCATGGTGAATTCCAAGCTTTACCTTCTGACTTTTGCAAGAAGGCCGTATTTACCTCAAAATGGAAGATAATTTATGTGGTACAATAATCACAAAATGGATGAAGGTTTTTCAGGGATATTGGAGGCTAGCGAGCATCAGGTTTTATTCTTAATGGAATATTTTTTATATAAAGATCACAGTTTCTCCAGAAAATAATGACAGAATTTAGTATCAGAGATGTCAGGAATGAAGACCACATGGTTATTGTGAGAAATAACATTTAACCTTTCTCTTGTGGCTGATGGAGGCCAATGCAGTATTTTATTATCAACATTGGCAGGTGATTTATTACCACTGTTTCTACTCCAGTAAAACCACATTAGGCTGTGCTTGATGTATCATTTGTTATCTTCAAACTCCCTATACACTTTCTGCATGCATAATCTCTTTCTTGTGAAACACTTCAACAGAGAATGGTAAATATTTAAGTCATGATTCCAGATTCATCAAAAGCTTAGGGACTGAAATACAGTAGCTAAATGGATTGTTACCAGACAAAATTTGATGCCAACATAAAGTTTAAGTCTTGCAAAGAGTGATGTAATACATCTGAAACATCAGCCATGCATAAGAGTGCATTAAGGTACATTCAGGAGTGACAGAAAATAAATCATTAACAGACTTCAAAGAAGAACAGAACTTTATAGAATAAATTCAGGTCAGCTATCACAATGCCATTTGCTGGTGTAACAGTCAAATTTACATAAAGAAATCTATGAAATAACTGTTCAGCTACAATTATAATAGGATTTGTGCCTGAAGACCTTGGACCATGAAGGGATTAATGGCAAAACTTCCATTAATTTCAGTGGGGCCAAGTATTTATGTTGTATTTAATAGTCAGAGGTTGTTACTTGGGTATTAATGGAAATACAAAGTTGTCCAGCTAACTTTTATATCTTGTTCTGGTGATTACCTTAATACTCTTTATAAATTTATCCAAAAACAATTCCTAACTCCATAATAAAATAAAAAAGGATGTCATGAACAGAACATGAATACTGCTGGTTGTTAGAGATACACCGTTTTTTACACTCAGCATTTTGCCTGCTAGGCACAGAAGGATAAAACAAGAATTCTGGCAATTTTTGCATCACTATTTGCATTTGATTTGACTTTCACCAAGTTGCATCATTACATTTCCATACATTTCTTAGATCTGTGACAAATATTTTAATCAGTACAAAGAGAAGAGTATACAAAAGTTTTTACTGTTGCAATTTTGTTCTAAGACCTTTACTTTTAGCAGCTTAATGTAACATACACAAATTATGGGATTTTTCCTGATTAGAAAAACTGTTTGATGAAGTTTTGTCTGTTGCACATCCTAATTGTAAACTCATCTGAGCACACCTGATTTCTTTGAAAGCTTAGATCAGAATCAAAGCTGACACCCACCCCACCCTTCACTGAGGAAATGAAATGGCTGTCAGTAATGATAAACGTGCATTTTTCATATTTGTATAGATCTCAGACTGAAAACTTAGTCACATTATCCTTACACATATTGCAGTAAATATCATGGCAATTCAAAGGCAACTCTCATTATAAAGCCTCCTTTTCTTAGGAGGAAGTTCAAAAGTCAAAACAAGGGAACAAAAAATACTGCATCACCTTTTTTTAACCAAAGACCTTTCTTATCTTGTCTAAATTTTGTTGTTGGATATGCAATGGAAAAGGGCTGGTTCTCCAAATGAAAATGCAGCAACTTGTGTATTATCACAATTCAGATCTCGTAGAGCTTTCTTATTTCTCTAGATCTTCAGCATGAATTCTTTTCCACATGTGCGGGAAGAACTGCATCCATGCAGATAATAACAATAGGATCTGAATGCTAAAACTAAATATATAAAATTAAATTGGAGAGCAAGAGACCATAAGATTATCCTATAACTGAAAGGGATTTATTGATAACATAAAAATAGGTAATATCTTGTGTCTGCTGCTCTGAAGAGAAGTGTGATGCAAAAGATTGAGACCCAGGTGTAGAATACAGGAGAACCTTTTAACCTGGGATGGGGGAAACCTTGTAGGAAGTATGTGAAGAACCAAAGTCCTGATAGTAATGTAGATCAGCATGGCAGATGATAATATTGCTTCATCAAATATTTTATCTGATTGAAACCTTATAAAAGCCATCACACTTGTATGGAGATTTTTCATCTGCTTTCTTAAGAAAACACGGTTTAGAGACAAATGCTCTCTCTCTTCTATGCCCAATAACTTTTCAATTTGCTTGACAATTTCCTCTTAACTTGAGTGATGGAAACAGACTAGTACTTCCACCAAGGAGAATTTGCAGCATGTTACCCACACGATTTCTGTGTCTCTGCAGTGTAAGGTCAGGTGTATTATTAAAACTATACATGCAAGAGAGAGATTAGGAATACCTCACTGAACAGAGTTTATCTCTTATTAGATATGGGGTAACCCAACCATGAGGCACAAAGCAAAAAGCATTTTCTAGAAATTTCATTGCTCAGTCAACTACTTGTCTAGTCATATCTATCCCAGGAAAGTCAAATGAAGTATTCCCTCAGTTTTGCTTGAAAATGTGCAATCTATCATCTTGGATTTAAGCTTTTTGTCACCACAGTTAAGAAAGATTAACTTCTGTTTTTAAACAGCATTTTTTTAAAAAAGACAAATCTTTTTATATGCTATAACAACAAAAAAAATATTTCTTAAAGTTAGGCAAAAATCTTCATTAGACTTCCATGGTTATTAAAAAAAGTAATTAATGGAGACATTCCTCTTAACTTTCATTAAAGTGAAAAAAATTATAGAAAAATATTTGGAGGCCAGAAGAGTGTGTCTGACTTTCTTGATTAACTTTGTAGCTTTTCTTGTTTTGTCTTCTTTTCAAATGCTACTAAGTACATTGTTGAATAACAAGAAAACTTCAAAACAGAATAGTCTCTATTACCCTTGTCTAACAGTTTCTTCTGTTTGGAATAGTTCCTACTACACCACACGCATCTACTACTCTTTGCTTTGAAGTCTCATTAGATATGTATGAGTTCATAGTTTAGCAAACTGTTGAAATATCCTTTTCAAAAGCTCTGCTTGGCAGTGTGATATTTGACTAAACAATTCAATTAAACTGAAGGAGATAAATTACTTTCCTAAAGAAAGGTAGCATTAGATAACTACTGCATATTCCTAGCAATTCATTAGAGTGCTCCTGAGTTTATCTTTACCAATTTAGTATGCGAGGAAAATGTGATACTAATGAAAACAACACAGATTATTTATTCACTTAATCAATCTGTTTCAAACTTTTGAGTGACAAGTTTACTTAAGTTAATTGAACGCAAATCCAAGCCTAGGGTAAGCACAGACAAATCCTACCATTCTGTAATGCAGCACACAAAGAGGCACTGCCACGCACAGTAGCGGTTCTAAGGAAGGCTTTTCTCATGACAATGAGAGACAAGCTACTTCATTATTAAAAAATAGACCATTACCATATGCTCCCGCCTATCCTACTGTATTGAAAGACAAGTATTTTGGTAAA
Organism: Pterocles gutturalis; assembly: GCF_000699245.1. NCBI lineage: Eukaryota > Metazoa > Chordata > Aves > Pterocliformes > Pteroclidae > Pterocles > Pterocles gutturalis. The sequence goes on from NW_010117750.1 coordinate 6,971, forward strand.
CAGAAACTATATGCAGTCACATTTGGAATTCAGAAGAGAAACAGTCTCAACTTCAAGAAAATACAGCTTCGTATCTTAACATTAACTTATTGCTGCATGGAATTAGTTTTATTTCAACTTCAATCGTTTTTATCTGTTTTAAATTATGGGTGTGTTTTTGAAGTAAAACAAATCAGTCATATGCAAGTATCTTCAAACAACCTGACCCTCTCTTTTTGGAGGAAAAATAGCCAAATTAATTCAGCAACTGAAAAATTTATTGATTACCATTTCATATTAAGTGAAAAAAAGTAGAAGGCAAATTGGTGAAGAGTGTGGTTCAGCCATTGTGTGGGTATCTGTACACATCAGACAGCAACTTCTCACTATCACCACCTCACTATCAAGAGTAAAAGCTGGGGGGAAAAAATTAGTACAGAGGAAAATCTCATCCTTTTTCTTTGGTATAAAGATTTTACTTCACAGATTCATAACCATTTCTCATGTGTTCTTGGTGGCCTATACACGTCCTGTGTTTCAGCTATAAAACACAATCACTGAGTGCTTGTGGTCCTTAGATAGCTTAGAATGATCCTTCACATTTGCATTTTTTCTACAGTTTTGAATACTTCAGTGTTATTAAAGCTGTTTATTTTATTTTATTTTATTTTATTGTCTGTGGGGCAAAATTCCAGCACTTCTGTAGATTTCATCAGCAGTGATGCTGCTGGAGAGATCTGTGTAAGTGCCACTCTTAGGTGGTGGCCTTTGCAGTATCAGGGCAAAGGTTACAGTTTACAGTTCAAACTTTATGGGGAAGACTGACTATGCCTGATATAATTCCATAATAATTTTATCAAGTTCAACAACACACCGAGCACTGAATTTGTTATTTGTTGCCACATTAAAATACAGAAAACATTTTTTTCAGAGAGATAAGAAGTTCAGCTTTCCCAACAGCATGCAGTACTTTACAAGGATGCACTGTCTGTCGTGTGGTTCATATTTAGCTACATGGCATGAGTTCTATTTAAGCAGAATACAAATGGAAGAGAACATGATCAAATGGGACTTGGCTCAGCCACATAAAACAGATTGAATTGCTGCCTTTGAATAATTCAGATCAGTTCTGTGAGTTAAAAACAAAAACCCCAAAACCTCAACAAGAACAAAACACAGCAAGAGAGAGAAATGATAATGATTTTACAGGTTGTTATTTCATGCTGGATATCTAATACTAGAACTGAGATTATCAGACAACTCAGTCTCTCATTGTGACAATAAATATTCACAGTGCATAGGGACTGCTGTCTCTGCATAGACTGCAAGTAATGATAGCTACTGCAGTGATTCACAGCAGTCTGCTTTCAGTATAAAATTTGGAAAGCAGATAATCATTTGGTTGGGAATCCCCTTTGCTGAAGAATATGCTGCTTAGTTCACTTCCCTGCCGAGTTATTATTAGATGGCGTGTTGTTATCAAATAAGTAGTCACTTTTCAGAAGGAACTATCTATCATTGTCATATGAATCATGAATCAGTAAAATTCTCCTTTTACTCTTATCCTCCTAAACAAAAAGGCAACACTGACTGTCAAGGTGCAGGCTTTGTGAGCTCCCGCTGTGCAAAATTTCCTCCTCTATTAGCTAGGGACAGTAGGAGACAATAACACATAAATGAGAGGAAGAGTATTTTGGGGAACAATAGAAATAGGCTGACGTCTACCTGAACTATCTGCCTACCCCAGTTACCTCTGCATATTGAGCAGCAGAACAGGACTTTTGGTGCAAGAGCCATGCAAAACTATGATGGGAATTATTTCATTTGCAGTGAGCATTGTTAGTTCAAGATACACCATTAATGTCAGCTGATCAAATGTTCTTCCTTCTCTCTTGCTAGTCAAATATGCATCCATGTATAGTGTCTGCACAATGACATATGATATTTCCATAAAGTGTCTTCCTCTTCTCATAAAGTACAGTGATATTTGCATAACAGGCTTTTTTCCACATTTACCTTCCATAACTCATTCAATTTTAAAGTTCATTAAACTTAAAAGAAGAATGGCAAAAAATAGACCCTGATTGTGTCAGAGGGATAAAAAATATATATATATTTTGTTGATTATAATGAAAGTAATATGAAAGAATTCAAAGTTATAGTTCAAACTCCTTTGCCAAACTCAGTCTTGCTTAGTCCTGCTTTGGGATAATTAAAACTGAAACCTTTTGCAATAGTTTACGGTTACCATATTTGAGATGATTAACAGGCTGGAGAACCTACCCTATGAGAAAAGACTGAAGGAATTAGGTCTTTTCTCCCAGGAGAAAAGAAAGCTCAGGGGAGGTCTCATCACAGTATTCCAGTACCTAAAGGATGGCTACAAAGAGGACGGAGATCTTTCTTCACAAAGAGCCACATGGAGAAGACAAGGGGCAACAGCTACAAGTTGCACCAGGAAAGGTTTCACCTCAATATGAAAAATAAACTTTTTACAGTGAGAGGAATCATTCACTAGAACAACCTCCCCAGGGACATGGTAGAGTCCTCATCACTGGAGATTTTCAAGATGTGATGCAACAGGATGCTAGATAATCTCATCTAGGCTCCCTTTCCCATTAAAGGTTTGACCAGATGATCTTTCAAGGTCCCTTCCAACCTGGACTATTCTATGAGATGAGATTTACCTCTGTTCCAAGCTGTACTGGATGCTGACTTGGATAACATCTAACCAAAGAGACAAGACTGCATTCTGCTAAACACAGGCTTTATCACTTTACACACACTGTTAGGCAGATTTTAGAGGTGGTACAAAACACCCTAAGTCTGTTTATGTTTTTTACATCGTAAGAATATCAGAACACATCCACTAGTTCAGACCAAGGGGCTATTCCTATATCCTTCACAAACATTACCCAAAAGAAAATGTCTAGGAAAGAGTAAGAAGACAGCAAAAATATATTATACTACCCCTCTAGTATTCTCCTAACCTCTGACCATCTTCATCTCTAGGAATTAGATTTTTTTTCCCATTTAGAAACCCTTTCTAAGTGACTGCCCATTCTCCTCCTGAAGCCATATACACTTTTTGCACCTACAACTGCTGTGGCAAGGAGTACGAGAAGCCTATGAACTGCTGCTCAAAAGACAAAATTCCCTTTGTTCATCGTGAAGCCGTCTGCTCTCAGCTTCCTTTATTTATCACCAATGGAAGCCTCAAATGCCAAAGGTGTTGAGAAATCCCATAATAAAATAGGAAAATAATTTAATACGAAGTGACTCATTTATGCCTTCTGTCTCTCTCTTCCTCCTGCTAATCCTCCTTCAATTTCCTACCTCAAATGAAAACTGAGTATGGGGGTCTGTTGGTTTGTTTTTTTTTAACTTCACTGTTTTGGGACTGAATGTTTTTAACTGTTTTTTTTTTAAAATCACTGTTTTGGGACTGAATGTTTTTAACTCTTATGAAAACAACTGAGGACATACACTTGTAGTAGATTCATGTATCTGCACTTTTCTCATTTGAAACCAATACTGACTTTACAAACCTAGTAATAACAAGACACATGTTTGAATTGCTTTGGAAAAAAAGCATCACACCTTTAGAGTAATGCAAAATATATGAATCTCCCTGCAAATAATAATTTTTGATCTTAACCTGGGTCAGCAGAAAACAGGCATCTCTAATATGCAAAATATACGAATCTCCCTGCAAATACGAATCTCCCTGCAAATCATAATTTTTGATCTCAACCTGGGTCAGCAGAAAACAGGCATCTCTCAGCACTGCTTCCAGAGCTTTCAAAGTAATTTAAACAAAAGCATTTTGTTAAATACAGAGTCATTAATAACAGATAATAAAATGGGTATTTGGTGATGAGATTTAGAGGTGGAAATTTGCAGGGTTGCACAGGTACATGCTTTTGTAGATTTTTTAAAAAAACATACACATGTGGATAAATGTATGTGATCTTCACATTGGTGTTTTTGTGTGAATCACTAGTTTTTCCATGTGCTTCAGTTGCATCAGTCAACAACTGCTTTCTGCTCTATCACACCTGAGACTGGCTCCAATTTTTGTAACTCTCATATACCTTTACTTAAATGTATCCTCAGTGTATATGCTTCCTCCCAAAATTTACCCAGGTAATGCATAGAAAAACTTCTGTCCTTCACCAAAACTAGTTAATATCTCATCTATCTGTCACCCATGCAAAAAAAACCCAAACCAAAACAAAAAAAACTTTGAAATTCTCTGCTACGGCTGCAGCATTTGCCTTCTTGTCCTTAAAATTTCTAATACTGATGGTTGCACAGCTGGGCTAATGATGAATAGCTGACGTGAACATATAAAAATACTGAAAAAAAAATTAACATGTGACAGCCTTACATGCTTTGAAGATTTTAATGGAAATATCTTGGTCCACCTTAAATTGGCTTACAGCTCTGCCAACACAGTTGAAGTGTTGTGCCCAGACAACCTGGGTGCTGATAAAAGCACATGATGCATAGATGCCTCCCTGTGTGGGCTCATGTTCCTTAAAAAGGTGGTAAGTTACCTTTATAGAGCTGTTATGACAGCAGAACAGAATGTTACAGCAGCCACATTTTTTATGTGCTGATTAGTTTCATAGTAAACTTTCCCATTCCTTAGTCATTTAAGAGTTGCATGTAAGTTATGAGCAGTCAGACAACATTAACTATATTTTATGACCAGGTATAAATATATATAATGAACATATGATGTTACTTTGATTTATCAAACTCTGATTAAATATTAAACTTTTATAACTTCATTCTCCATACAGCATAAACTGTACATCATATTCTATGTATGTTACACTATAATTTCAGATAAGAAATATTATGAAGTGGGTAATTTTGCTGATGAAAAACTATCAGCAGAAATAATCAAAGTATCCCAAGGCATTACAGAATAACGTGATCTCTTTTTTTTCAAAAAAGCTTATTATAATAAACCCTGTTCACCAGAAAGACAAGTTGCACATGATCTGTGTGCTCTTAATCTTGAACTACCTACCATTCGTATTCAATACTTATAAATTCAACAAAAGCTGTGAACAGCTCTTCCCAACACTTTGAAACCTGGTGTTTAACCTCAAATTGTTAATCTTCAGAGGAGGCAGAACTATTTCACATACAATCTAGACACCTCTTCCTGGTCTTACAATTTGGAATATACACACCTTCCTTGAGGATGCTTAATTCAGGAAAAGTAAGCTGGAAGGTACGATTTCTGATCCACCTTTTGACTTAACAGCTAGCTACGCTCTGGCAGCAAAAAGTGTGGAATTACCCTGTGAAGTTAAATTGTCTTGGATTCAATCAAGGGCAGGCTCAGCTTCAAGCTGGTTTAAATTTCGTCCACATTTCATGGAAAGGAAGAAGACAGCATGGAGTTTGATGGGGTACATGCACAGTATCTGCTTTCTGTGAGAAAGAGTAAAATAGGTTGTGGAGAAAATGAAGAATGGAGGAGAGTCTGCTCCAAATTTCCATGCCAAAATTATATATGCTCTACATACTTTGAATACCATGTTTGCTTCTAATCGTTTGATGATGGCAGTAAACATTATATAGCGAGTAATCATACACAGTATGTCTCATACTGAGTATAATTAGAGACATACATACGTATGGCTCTTGGTACGGGTCTCCTGTGTGACTTCACAGGACATTGGCACACTACAATACAAGAATACTTACAGTTGTTCACCTATGAGAAAGTACAGTGTTAAGGATTTAATATTTAAGAATTAATGTTGGCTGTGAAAAAAAATAGGAAAATTACTAAATCCTGACTCATAAAGCATCAGAATTCAGATTCATGTTCTGCAAACTATGGAAACAAACCAGTATTAGATAATTTTTCAACTTATTTCTGTAAGTGCTCTCATTAATAATTAAAAGGCTAGGGAAAAAAGAAACCTGTTTCTAATGAAAGCTTATTATCATTAAATAAATAATATATGATTCACTGGAATTTTTTTACTTGAATGTTTGCTTACATTTATATATCTGTTAGCAGAGTCGAAAAGTGAAACAGAACCACATGGCAGCTGAAGGTCCCTGGAGAAACACAGAAAATCCATGGATATTGACAGCTCTGGCTGCCGAGGTGCTTTGAGGTTTACAGACTGACTGTGTGGAAGAAAAGAGAGGTGGTACACCATGGGACATCGGAAAGATGAGAGTACTAGATATTTAAGTAATGAAAATGAAATCGTTTGGAGATAAGTATATTTGACATTCTCCAAAAGGCCAACTATACTCTTTTTTTTCAAAACAGTTTGCATTTTACAGGTCTGCAGCATTTTACAGAATATGCACAACAGGTCTGTTAAGTTATTGATACAATAATACATCTAGCAGTTGGAATAATTTCATCTGGGAAGTTTGGGGAGTAAAACTAACACTGTCAAGAATAAAACATTACTAAATTCTTAAGGGGCTTTTTAAGAGTCTTGTCTCAGAGAGGGAAATCAACCTGAATGTTTCTTTCCAATGGAACAAGAGGAAAAACAGAAGGCTGGATGGCAAGAAGCAATCCCAGACAGGTATCTGAAAGCCTCTAGACTCCTTATTATGCAAAAAGAAATACCAACCCAGGCCTTCAACCAGCGACTGGATACACTGACATTTCCTTTCTCCCCTGAGTTCCACAGGCTATCTTCCTGGGCATCAAAAAACTGGCTGCTGCTACTTGGTTTGGGTAACACAAAATCTCAGGATGCACTTTTTCTTCTGTTTTCTGTCCTCATCTATTTTCATTCCGCATGTTTGTCCCTGAACAAAACACTTCTTTAAACTTTGAGATTGCTTTGCTCATGGTAGGTTTTTCTATACAGGAAAAGATCGGGATATTCTGCCTCTGAAACACTATGTACACTACCTGGAGTCAAACTTCTGACGATTTTTGAAATAATCAGCAAGGAACCAGCCTGTATTTTCCACTTGTCACATATCATCTTAGGAAAACATAATGATGAGATTTAATTGCGCAATACCAATTATTTCTGTATCCATTTGCTGAAATAAACCTGGAGTCTCAGTGCTTCCGTGTATAATAGCTAATAGGTATGGTATCCCGAATATACCTGGTGGGTAGGCAGCTCCTTAAAAAGAGATAGACTGATAATTATGTCAATGCCATTCTTTCATCTCTCAGAAGCCTTCTGAAAAGAAAAGTCTAATTAGGATGACAAATAAGGAAAGGCCATAATGGAAAGATGCCCTTATGCAGAGGTAATTGTTGATAAGGATGCTGAAAGCGATTGAGTTCATATGAAAAGATAATTCTCATTAGCAAGGAAAGAAAAGGTCTCATTACTTCCTTTCCAATAGAGCCCTGAGAAAACAGGTAAATAAACAATAGAAAATACACCAGAAATGCCAGCCTTTCCACAGATTTTTATATATCGTATTATTACTTTATTTTAAAGTAATTAAAAACATGATATAAGAGTATTAAAGATTCTATTGAGGGACCTTAATATCAGTACAGTTCTGGTTTTAGACAGTGATGGTTTTTTGGGTTTTTTTGCTGCTGCACTGAAGTCCTGCTAATGGAGAGAGGTGCTTGAAACTTGCTACCTCAGGGGGTTACAAGTTTGTAGTTAATTCTCCAACCTCAAAATGACTGTCATTCTGTCACTTATGATAGTGGTTTTGTGCAATAAGCGGTTGTCTAAAAGTCACTTTCCAATCCTTGGTCAGAGTGAAGCTTGTGTTTTTAACTATTTGACCTTAAGTCCACAGGAAAAAGTTCACAGCACTCAGTCACCTATTGCAAACAATTTGGGTGCTTAACAGACTGTTCTGTGTGTTGTAGATCTCTTTGCAGAGCAATGGTGAGGAACATGGCTATAATTCATTGCAAGTATTGATTACAATTGACTCATTAAGAAGGAAATCGATTCCTCTGAAGTATATAAATTGAAACAAAAGCAACTGGAGATAAAGAGCATTTCGGTATTCATGGAACATTTTTAGTAACAGGTTCTGAAGATTGGAACTGAAACACTGTGCACTAGATAAAGACATGATTATTTTTTAATGTCCATGATACCTACACTGCTGGCATCTGTCCCTTTACTACAGATTCTGCATTCCTTTTTAGTAAACAGGATTATTACACTTTGTACTCTGTAGTGTTATTTCAACATATTTACAGTGCTATGATTGCCTCTCTCCTTTAAAAATCCTCATCAACCCTTAGCAATAAATATTTCTCACTCTGGTTTTTACCCACAATATGCACATTAGGAATATTTGCGATGTTTAAATGAAACCATTCAGCAATCATCCACTATACTTCATATTCCATGAAAATGTCTGATGTAATGAAGTGAAATATCATTACAACACCCTTCACTTAAGTGTAAACTATTCTTTGAAATTATTGTAAAATGGAGAAGGGAAGAAATAAATTTCTATCAAGAAATAACATTAACTTTTTATTTTCAAGAGATATTTTTCTATATAAGTTCTAAAATGTTCTACTTCCATATTTTGAGAACATTTATTCTACTATTTATATGGTTTTATACGGAAACACAATTTTATGTGTTTTCACAATGAAGAATGAAAGCTCTTTAACATTAAGTAAACAACACAATTAACTATAAAATAAACAAATTGTTTTGTTGTACTCTTAATGTTGATGAAAGCTTGTTTCTAGGGAAAAAAAAAAAAAAACCAGAGAATTTTCGGGTTCCCAGGTTAACTTTGGAGTGTTTTTTCTAAGACTTTCTGAAGAAAAATTAATCTTTACCATCTTATAATTGACATACTTATCAATGTTTTCTATAGTTCAATTAATTAGCCTCCAGTTCAATTAATTAACCTACGCTGGTTCTGCCAGAAGTCATCTTGGTTGTGGAGGGGGGCACAGAAGTTGCTCACAAATATAGCTGTGAAGCTAAAACCTAGTCATCTTTACAAAGAAATCAAAAGGACGAATTCTCTGGTTTCTAAGCCTGATAGTGGACAGATAGTTTTGGTCCCCAAGTGACTGACTGCTAAATGCTTCTGGGTAACTGTTGGAAAACACTGAATAGATGGGGTGGGGGGACAGGATGACACAGTAATGCAAAACCAGATTTGCTCTGAGTAGGTGTAAGAGTCGGTTAGAAAATCAGCTTGTCTCAACCTTGTCATTAAGGACATGACACCCCCAGTTAGACTATAGGGTCCTTTCCTATGGATTTGATGCAGCCTGGGAGCAAGACTCATCTCGACAGGCCTGTTGCAGCAAAGTTACGATATCATGAGAAACTCTCCAGGGTAAAAGTAAAACACAATTGCCACTTTCTGAGACAAAGGCGCGGCTGGCGTGCAAAGAACTTGTTTCCCCGGCAACGCACCCTGGTACTGGTACAAGACGGATTGATGGGGGACGGAGTGAAACGGTCTCGTTCCACGGCCCTGCCCTGTCCAAGACTATCCGTACCTCTGTAAGGACGGGAACAATGAGCTGCAGGTGCCACGGCTA
>NW_010117750.1:16588-61295 GCF_000699245.1 Pterocles gutturalis
ATATAAAAACACCCCCCCACCCAAAAGGCTCCCCGCCTCTGAGGTAGAGGAGGAGCAAGGTGTGTAGTTTAGCATAAAAGGTCAACCTCTAGCAACCTAAAGTTGAAGCCTTCCCCACCAAGGATCGACGATGATCGATCATTAGGACCGGTGGGACGCTGCTGGCTCCGGGCCCGGGGTACGCCTTGGACCCATGGTGGTAGCTGTAATCCTCTTTTCCTCCTTTTACTTACTTTTCACTCCCTTTATCTATCGCACGTCGCTTACGGACATGTTATAATAAAGTTTTTGCTGTTTAGCTGAAGCTAACCCCTTTTGGCGTGGTCGCCTTAATTTTGCACTTAGAGATCTCAGCAAAGAATCATCACGAGTCCTTAGTGGACTGTGACAGTAGGCAAAAAGAATTAGATATTCCACCACCAGTATTCTTTAAAAGCTTTAAATATCACCACGGTCACACAGCAGACACCTGGCAGACATAGGAACCCACAGGAAGCCCTCTCCTAGGGGATGTACAAAAGCAATTGGAAGGAATTCCAAGAAAGTGGGTGCTTGGAAAAAGAATTAACATTAAACATCCACCCTATGCAATAAGTGGGGAATTTTAGACTTATCACCAAATTAAGCTGGTCACTCTCATGGCAGAATGAATGATACCTGCCTGTAATACAAGTGCACTCTATAGTTATTTAACTTCATCCCACTTTTCTCTCAGTTCCTCTAGGTTTTTTATTTGACATTTTCATTCTCTTCTGTCAAGGCAAGGCCTTCCAGCTTTGTGTCATTACTAAATTTCATTTACACCATCCTTCTTCTGTGCCAAGATAACTAATTAAATGACTTAAGATTTATTCCAGTAGCATTTCTGCAGCCTGATACTCTCTCCTTTCAACACAACCAGTTGCTATGTCTGATTCATCCAGTTCCTTACAACCTTACAATTAATATGCCAATTGGTGTGTTCTCCACTTCAGTTAATTTCTCGCTTATAACTATTAAACATTTCTGGGTTACTACCGCAGAATACTGAAGAACCATGCACGGAAGTGCACAGTTCTGGCAGCATCTGCTTTTCCCTATGTGGCGGTACACCCCACTCCCCCTCCCACCCCGAGTCCCCTGGTGCTTGGTGCAGTTCTTCCCCTCCTGGGTCACATCCCAACCCAGGGTGAGTCAGGAATGGATTGTGAAAGTGGTGAACCCAAGCATCAAGGTGCCTCCTTGTCATACCTGGCTTCTGCTCTCCATTACGGTGATGAACCCAAGCACTGAAGCACCCTCTCAGTGTACCTGGCTCTCGCTTTCCCCAGTATGGCAGTGAATTATATACTTGGGTAACTAGTGAAATGCACCAGAATATTACAATATTGCATGGGATTAAATGGAGAAGTACCTGACAAAAGTCTATATCCCAGACCCTATAAATAACACATTGAGCTCTCCTGGATCACAGCAGGCTGTTCACCAAAGAAACAAGACTCCCTTCTCCTTGTCCCCCCCCCGTATTTTTTTTGACACATTTGATGCAACGTCTGACCACTGTGATAATTTTGAAGAGTGGAACAGGAATTTAGCCTCTTTCCATTTTGACTGATCCTACCAGTAGACTTAGAGACGTACTTCTGCTTCTCTGTGTTCATAAACCCTTGCACCACTTTATCATAATGTGCTCCCCTGTCTGATCTTCCACTCTGCCAGCATAGCCTGGTGATTAGGATGCTCTCCTCTCTCCTAAAACTAGTGATTCTGAAAAAACTTAGGCAAAAGATAGATGCACAGATCAGTTCAGGTGCTCCTGCACATGCTTTCATGTCCAAGCCACCTAGAGAGGCAGAGTGTGACTAAAATAAGTGCTAATCTCCAGATGACTCTACTGGAACTATACATTATTTACAGTCTGGGTCTTACTCAAACAACCACATAAGGTAGAAGATCAAGACTAAACAAAGAAGTGAGACTCCTACTCAGTTCTCCTAACCTACACAGGACTTTCTTGACAAAGAATCAGAAGTGCAGTAGGTACGTTAGTCCCTTCACAAAGTGCAACCAGGACTTTCCACTTCCGTACTGTACTTTCAAGAAGGAAAAAAAAAAACAAAACATTGTCTTAAAATACTATAAAATGGTGACCTGGAAACCTGAAGAGAATGGGACAGATGAGCTCAATTTCTTTTTTTCTTATTTTTGGTTGCAAAAAATTTTATCTACTTGGGACATTCTCATCAGCCGGATGAGATATTCAGAGTGCTCAGCAGGATATTCCCAGTTTAACTATTGTAAAGACTTGACACAGACCGCAACTGATCCTGAACTGAAATCTGTCAAAAATTCATTGGGTTCATTACTTTAATTTTTTTCTCAGAATGATGAGCACTTTGATTTTTTTTCTAACTTTTTCACTAGTTAATTTTTTTAAACTCATTTGTTTTATTTTAACTCAGTATCTATTCCTGACAATTATTAACTCTAAAGAATCTCACTGAAACAAAACAAAAAGAACTCTACAATCCTCATTTTTTTTTTGCTTTAAGAAAAGCCATTTTATAACCATACTCTAGAGTTACGAGATTTTTTATTTTTATACCACAGTCTTTCATATTTCATAAAAGCTCACTCCAGGATATAAAAGTATCAATGCAGCAGATGTCTTCCTTACCTACTCTGAAGTCTGAACTCTTGCCTGTTTTTAACTTACAGAAATGAAGACCCAGAAAAGATGGTTTGATGAGGGAAAAGGAGGGAGGGTGGAAATCAATCTGTCTTATTCACACAAGTGCTTCTTTCGTTAAGTTTAGGGGAAAAGTAAAAAACATAGGGTCATGTGGTTAGACTTTTTTAAAAAAAAGTTGTTTAAGCCCCAGTGCATCTAATTAAAGTTCGTTACAGTTAAAATTGTAGATGAACACAAGAACTGACATGTAGTGACACACCAACCACCAGATCAGTACTTAGATGAAAATATCCAAAATAATGAACAGATTTTTCAGTACCTCTGGTTGTATGCTCAAAGCAAAGCTGAAGTCAATGCACCTTACAATTAGTCACCAGAAACACGTACCAGACGTGCTAGTGTCTCTCCTGAAGGACAGTGCTTCTGTTGATGTAGACCGGTAGCATGAAATGAGCGTGCTCAGAGAAGTGACCCTGAAAGTCTGGATGTCAGTACATACACAACTTCTTGAAATGCATTTTGAAAACCTATAAAAATTACCTCTGCCTTTGCAATGCTTACGCACACACATCTCAAGGCAGACCGCCTCCACAAAGTACCTTCCAGCCTGCCCTCAGCGAGGTTTAAATCTTCTGGGAGAAAAAGGTCCAGCAAGCTCTAATGAACTATTTTGGACATAGTCCACCAGATTAGTTTCTCTCCCATACATTGTATTCTATTTTTAGTGTTTATTTGGCAACGTCATTTTCTAGGCAGGTTTGAGAGAAGTTTTAGAAATTCTGTTCACAGGGGAGTTTGAGGACAGATTAACAGCCCTGCTTCTTAGTTCTTCTATTTTTCTAGACAAAAAGAGAAAGTGTAATACACAGGGTACTAAGCATCAAAAAGTGAAATTCTGCTTTTGTTACCCAATTTTTAAGAGCAAGACCTTTAATTTTCCAAGCTCTCTTGAACATTCTTTAGACTGATTTCTTAAGTAAATGTAGAATCCTTAGCTTAAAACCCCATGTAATAGCCTGAAGGACAAAGAGGTTCAAGGAAAAAACTTATCAAGTTTCATTGCAAGTATAACACAATCGCAGACATCACAGACATTAGACGTGCATGCTAGCTTTAATGCATATGGTGAAAATGTCAAAAAAGTGCCTGTGATGCGGAAGCCACTGCAAATCCCAAACCAAAACTCATTTCCAGAGTTGGAATTTAGGTTTATGCTACTTTGTCTGCTTTCATATTGTCAACAGTTATCTTCGTTTACTTTGATGCACTCTCCTCTTTTCCATGCTAGCAATCAAAATTGCTTGAGACAGACAGAGCTCCATGAAGTAACATTAGCAAAAGATAAGCTTATCAAGTGTTTCAGACCTGAAAAGCCCGACACAGATGCCTACCTGCATCTGGCTGTCATTTAATTCTAGAATTCACTCTGCTTTTCGGCATACCTTGTAGAGGGTTGGTAGTTTGGCTTAGTCAATTCCACTTCGGGGCAAGGACTTTAAAAAACTGAATGCAGCAACACTTTGTGTTGAAATAATTAGTATCTGGTTTTGGATCTGTGTCACGGTGTTTCAACAACCAAAAAAAAACACGATTTTGTCTGTGTCCTGTCTCTACAGAATCAGAACTTTGAAATGCCCAATACTTGGTATTAGCAGTACATCCACAATCAAAGCCTAAGAAAAAGCCTAGAAGATGCATTGTCACAATTGTCTGAAAGACCACTTCAGATGAAAGACCATTGCCAAAGATATGTTCTTTGTTTCTAAGTCAAATTCCCTGTGCTCAAACAGCCATAAAAAAAGGACCCACTGAAGCAATAACTTCCATACAGCACACAGCTGAGATCTTGGAGAACTGAATAGCACTATAAAGTACAGAAACAGCAACATAGGGGTTAAGCTGTAGCTTTAGTTGCAAGCTTCAGTGTATTTCAAGATGAGCGCATTTTTCCATGGTCAAACATATCAAGACCTGCTCACTGGGAAAATAAATGAGGTAACACCTTGGTCTGAATTATAAGCATGGCTAATGACAATCCTACAAAGGTCTCTTTCAGAGTTGTATATACCTCTGAACTCAGCCGGAACCTTGTGGCATCTCTCAGACAATGTGTCATGGTTTAACCCCAGACAGCATTAAGCACTACACAGCTGTTCACTCACTCCCCCTCCGATGGGATGGGGGATGGAATCAGAAGAGTAAAAGTGAGAAAACTCGTGGGTTGAGATAAAGACAGTTTAATAGGAAAAGTAAAAGCTGTGCACACAAGCAAAGCATAACAAAGAATTCATTCACTACTCCCCATGGGCAGGCAGATGTTCAGCCATCTCCAGGAAAGCAGGGTTCCATCATACATAACGATTGCTTGGGAAGACAAACACCATCACCCCTACTGTCACCCCCTTTCTTCTTCTCCCAGCTTTATACACTGAGAATGACATCATATAGTATGGGATATCCCTTTGGTCAGGTGGGCTCAGCTGTCCTGGCTGTGTCCCCTCCCAGCTTCTTGTGTACCCCCAGCCTACTCACTGGTGAGGTGCTGTGAGAGGCAGAAAAGCCCCTGACTCTGTGTAAGCACTACTCAGCAATAGCAAAAATACCCACCTATTATCAACAGTGTTTCCAGCACAAATCCAAAACACAGCCCATTCTAGCTACTATGAGGAAAATGAACTCTATCCCAGCCACAACCAGCACACGATGTTAAGAGATGCAGCCACTAAACAGACTTCAGGAAAATGAAAAACAAGCACAGTCTTATATATTAATGGGCTCACAGATTAATTCAAAATGTCAGGATCTTGCAGCATAGTAATTCAAGTCACAGCTATTTTGAAGATTCTGTTATTTTACATTGTGTTTGTACATAAGGAAACCATCTAATGCATCTAGGGTTTGGTTTTGGTTTTTTATATCATAAAAATGAAGTATATTTTACCTTTCTTGACTGCCTTTGAAGAAAATAAGCCAAACCACATCACTTTGAAGAACACTACTTTTACCACACAGAGTAAAACAGACTGAACGTTACCTTGTTACCTAGTGATTTCATTACTACACACGACAGACCTACCTGCATGTCATTAGGTGCAGTTTAGCTTTCCAGTCTCTAGAGGTCTCTGCATATCACATTTTAGCTCAGCGACATCTCGGCAGGACCTGCATTTTGAAGGTGAGACTGGAGAACTGCATGAGAAAGGTCTGCTGGCACCAGGTCCGACCCTGACAGTGCTGTCAGGAGAATTTAGTTCTCCCGGTAATTTATAGAAGCCAAAGAGAGGGAGAGAGATTTATACTGTAGCATTAGCTAACGCCAGCATTGCCAAGTAGGAACATTTTACATTTTGTCCTTAGAATTCAGATAATCATAGTTCTTAACATTCAGCTAGAAATGGTTGAATTTGATGATGTACAAGGACGGCTGATAACGCCAGCTGCCAGATATATTACCTTTTATACTCCAGCATTGGCCACATCTGGGCTGGTTTATTTTTTTATTCTTTTCATGGCTGATGATTTTTCCTCCACTAAATAATTTCTGATTTAAATTATTATGATTTAGCTAGCCGTAAAAGAATTTGTTGACTATAATTTTAATGTAGATACAGTTTCTGTAGAGATCACAATTGCCTTCCACCTGTACTTTTGCTCTCATCTCTTGTCTAGGAGCCTGCTTTCTGGCTGTGGAGTATTTCTTTCCTGATTGACTCTGTGCTATTATTTATATCCATAACATATTGATCATATATATAAAAAATAACTTCTTAAAATAAGGAATAGATTCTGAAAATAATAATTAAAAACAATTCAAGGTAGCTCAAAAAAAAATTAGTTTCTTCTTTTACCTGAAAAGATCTTAAAGCCCCCTCAATACCTCACATAACCTTTACATTCAGTAATCAGGTCTTTGCCTGTGGACAGACTAAAATAAATAAGATGCATGCAACTACTCAAAAGAATTTCTGCTTCTCAAGACCTTTTTCAGGCATTGTGGCCTTCAGTAACCACTCCGCATCATCAACACAGGTAACTTGGCAGAACAGGTAGTCACTAAGGCAGCCAAATTAAAAGAATAGCAGACAACAACAAA
Organism: Pterocles gutturalis; assembly: GCF_000699245.1. Classification (NCBI taxonomy): domain Eukaryota; kingdom Metazoa; phylum Chordata; class Aves; order Pterocliformes; family Pteroclidae; genus Pterocles; species Pterocles gutturalis. Next base: position 23,353 of record NW_010117750.1, read on the forward strand.
ACCAGCTTTGTTGCAGACACAGCTTCTGCAAAGATAAAAAAGGAAGGTGGGATTTGGTTTCATTGTTTTTCACGTAGGCTACCAAAACCATTACAAAGATATGGAAAAATTAGGTGAGCCCAGTCTTATACTGTAGCTTAAATAGTTTTAATGGACTGTATAACAGCTTATTTATATCAAAGTAACAGTAGTTCTTTGAGGTTTCTTGTCAAACCTATATTGCTGCTTGGACCCTAGTTCTACTCCTTACTGAGCTGCATGCAGAACACTGAATTCTCCCAGTACTGAAAACTGAGAAATTAGAAACTAAGTATTTAAAAAAGAGGAGCTTATTTTCACCTTGTTATAGAAATTAATAAAAATAATGAAACAAAGAATTATTAATTCTGTGTAGGGACTCATGTAATAGTATGCATAGCATGTGCAGCAGTTTTAAAAAGTGATCTGCAATACTACTTTAAGATTGTGTTTTCAGCTACCAAAGTGTGTTCATATTGAGCAATTTTTAAGCGATTCAATCCCCATTAAAGTGATTGTTCTAGCAAAGATGTTGCCAGAAGAACATAAAAAGCTTTCTATTGTATAGGAAGATTCTATAATTTTTATTCATGTGCAATCCTTTCTTCTCATTGTGATAAATACTAATAGATACATGTCTTGAATTATGATTTGAGAATACAGAAGAAAGTAGCCCTATGGATTACTTTCAGGGAATTCCCAAAACAGAAGGCAACAATGAGGTAGAATATTCAAATGCATTGTAGGAGGCAATAGTGAATCTGGGAGCACTGGTAGAGTAGAAAATCCCAGGAAACTGCTTTAAAAGTGGAAGGCAAATGCAAATGCAGGACCTGGAAATTTGATATCAACTATTTCAGAAAGGCAGTGTGATCCATTAAGAGCAAAGAGATAATCCATTATATTTTTTTTTTTTTAAAGGTAGACTTAATCTAGAACATAAGGAATAAGGGATGTTGTTGCCACGAAGAACATCAGGAAGAGCTTGAGTATGAAGGCAGTAATACCTAGTTGCTTAAAGCAAACAGAACTACTGATATGTTTAGAGAGATATTGTCCATCTCTGCACTGTTGGAACATTAGACCTTAGTGTCCTGGTGCAAGGTTTGTTACTATCTGCTTGTAGAGCGATCAATATCATAAGCCTTTGGAAATTTACACAGTAGAAATAATTTTTGTTAATTTTTTAAAGTAGGGATTTTGGGCTGTGTGCTTGTTTTTTCCCTTACATTCAGAAATGCTTTGTAAATTATACTACACAGCGTGAAGTAAATTTGAATATGTGTTACACAGGTCATCAGCGGTATCTGGATTATGAGCTTTATTATTTGGCTGAGGAAGGAATTCAAGAGGTCCAAGGCTATCAACCTTATGTTCTCTCCAGCTTTAGGAGAGAAATATATTTCCTGGAGGGATTCTCTGAATACTTAAACGTTTTTGTTCTGTTAACTGTACCCACGTAAATCCCATATATTCCCTCTCCTCAGTAAACATGCAATACCAATCATGAAAAGGAAGAAGTCAATAAATCCATCAATAATGACAATTACTAGTTCCCTAGTTGGCAATCAAATTGCCACTAAGTTTGTCAGGCACGATTTGCCCTTAGTGAAGCCATGTTGGCTGTCACCAATCACTTCCATATTTTCCATGTGATGATTGGTGACAGATGTCCTATCTTACATGATAAAACAAAATACATTAAAAATTATCTTTGTGTCTGTTCTACAGTAGATCAGTACTACAATCTCAAACTTCATCAGCTGAATATTCTCTAAATTCTTCACCTCTGATGGTGAAGAAATACATTTCATAATTTTTTTCCTCTTCTCACACAAATAGATTTAATTTACACCAGAAAAAGAATCCTGTGTTCATGACTTTTTTTTATTGTCCGAGTCATAAATCTCACAAGATTTTTCTCTCTTTTAAGTGGTACTTAATAAGGAAACTGATGAAGCATTTCCCAGAGTTATAAAGCTGCTGGTACTTTAAGACAGCTGTTTCCATCTGTAACAGGGTTTTCTCTAGAAAAAAATCATGGCCCCAGCAATAATAACCTCCTACCATTGGAGGGAGCCAACAGCACTTGTTCAGAAATTCTGTCATAAGTCTCTGCTTTTAAGAAGTCAACTTTTTCAGCACTGCAGTAGTTGAACCGTATACTGAAATGCTGCAACGCTCTCCACTTCCATAATAAAGATAAATTCTAAAAAATAAGGCCTATTCTTTACAATATTTTGAAGTATTAAAGAACATGCTTTAAGCATAGAGCAAGCTATGAGGGGTGCTTGTTTTGAGGTTTTCATATTCAGAAATCACTTCATAAAGCTATCACATATGCTTTTTTAATGTAAGACATTATGTGTTAAATACTAATTAAATATTTTTTAAAGTTATAAAATAAAACCACATTCTGCCTTACCATCTTATTTAACTCTACAGTTAGAGAGAGCAGGAGTAGGAAGAAAGTAATACAGGAAAGTGTTGTATTGTATTTGGATATTTTAAGCATTGTTTTATTTGTGCACCAAGATGTGGCATGAACCAGGATTCTACCTTTTGTAGGGTTATTCCAGAGATAGCAAACAAGATAAAACAGTACTGGTTATAGCTTCAAATCAAATACTGGGTTCTGAACTGTTGCAAATAAGATCAATTGGGGACCCACAATGCACATATCCGACATACAGAAATGTTTTGTTATTTTTTTTTTGTCTTAGAGTGTAATTTTAGTTCCATCTAACCACCACATAGGTAAAGGAGGACAGAAAAATCAGAAAATAAGTTTACATAAGAGCCCACCAAGGCTTTAATCTAAATAAAATTAAATTGTTGAGTTAAACACTAGTCAGAACCAGAAAGGAAAAATAAATTAATCCAGGTTATATTCCATCTTGTAAATGATTATCCTCTATAACTCAAAAATAACTGTGTATGACTTTCATAGTATTTTTTATTTTTAAAGTGCTATCTATTCATAAAAGCCTAGATTATAGCCTGGCCTGTGCTTGGATATAGAGAAATACGGAAGATTAAAGCCTCTGCAAGATTTTTGGGCATACTGAAACAGCACAAAAGTGTGGGAAATTAGTATGAGGTATTTACCCTCCCTTACTGGTGTCCCCTGAGGTAAGTTTGGATGATATGCCTATGATGATAACCATGCTGTTGCTGCATTATAGTTCCAGCGCAATATAAACTACCTTCATTTATAGCTTATTTCCCATGTCAGCAAGTTATCATTATAGCAACATTACAAAGTCTCAAATGACTGAGACTAGGATCACCTCAGCCAAAATCCCACAGTTCTGGAAGGAGTCTTTTTTCTCATTGCTGAATAGATCCACTGACACTCTGGGCTGGCTGCTTCAGGTTCCCTGAAAATCAGACATTCTGCTTATTTCATTACTTGTGTACTTTATGTATGGAGAATCAGGGGTCTTCTAATTAGTAAAAGGAGCTACAGCTGACACTTCTGGTTGCAACTGTTGGTGATCCCAGAATTATCAAGGCAATCTATAGCAGCTTCACTGCAATCAGGTGACAACTATTCATTTCTAGCATTCCAGGCTTAAAGGAATGTGCTGTTTTCTTCCATAAGACAATAACATTTTCTAAGAAGGTAAATTAGAAGGTCACTGTGCGTAACTTGCCAGCAAAGTAGTGTCTTCCCAGAGAAGACATCTATGAGAACAGTCTTTTGCTGTCCTTGATGTGTTTTGAGATATGCAATACGCAAACTACAAACACATGGAAGAATGTTATACCGTCTCTGCTTTTCATCAGGTCTCACTCCTTCAAAATGTCCTGGTTGAAAGACGTAGCCTAAACAGGAACATTTACCAAAGGAAGTTTAGGACTGAAAATTTTCAGGTATCATGTTCTTGGCATTCAACCCATCTGACTCATTAAAAAAAAAAAAAAAATCTTAACATCATAGGATAATTTGAGTTGGAAGAAACCTCAGGAGGTGTCTACTCTAACCTCATGCTCACAGCGGGGTCACCTTTGAGGTCAAATCAAGCTGCTGGGGTTTTGTCTTGTCTTTATCTCGAAAACCTCAAAGGATAGAGACTGCACCAGCTCTTCAGGCAGCCTGCTACACTACTTGCTACCTTGTGCCCAAGGTGAGAAAGATTTCCTTGTATCTTGTCTGAATGCCTGTTGTTTCAGCTCCTGTTTGCATGCGCTACAGGGGTATGTATCTATGTCTGAACCTGTACATCTAGATACTCACTGAAAATGCATAATGTCAAAATGTGACAGTTCTTATAAAAATATCAGATTGCCGTAGATTGCTACCTTCTTAAGATCTGCACCGCTGGGAACCAAGCAGGGTTTTGTTTGTTTGTTTAATCCTTCTATAAAAATGAAGATATTTTGAAGGGTTATTGAAACCAATATTGATGCTGCAGCTTTATAGTGAAATAATAGTTGTCACTGGATTGTAAAGAAGTCTCGTCAAGCCTAATATCATTAATGTTGACCTAATAAGCCCTTCACTTTCTCTACCAGTCACTGCTTCTCTCTGCTTCAAACTCGGCTATAATACTGCAAACTCCTGTGTATTCAGTGTAGGGTTACAATTTCTTTTTCCTCCAAGATCAGACATGTGTCATAATTTACCAGCTAAAGAATGAGAAGCACTTGAAGGATTATGAAATCTCAGGTCTCATAAGATGTGCCAGTGAGTTTGTTTCATTTTTCATATATATGTGTTTTAAGCTTTTCAAATTAAAACACGCACAATTCCACAATGATGCGGAAGGAAAATGCTATTGCATTGGCATGGCATACTATCACTCATGTTTTCCAGGAAGTTTCCTGAAACCTGCATCTATCAGAGCTCCCACACATGGACCACCCTTTGGCTATGGCTCCTAGAAGGCTGTCTCACAATTCAAGCCCTTAGCTCTGGCCCATCCACCAAGAAGCATGTGGAATCCTGGCTCTAGCTGCACTTTGGCTTCCAAAGATCCTTACGGTAGAGCTGGGAAACATTGTTTGCTTAAAAGTAGGGCTACAAAGGGCTCCCTCTGGCCACAGACTAATCCAGAGTCCTACTCTGCATACGGCAATCCATTTTGCAGAACTCTGTAGAACTGGGGTAGTTGAAAAATAATTTTATATGGCATTAAAATAACTCTATGGTATTTCAAATGAAATAGCATTTCCTGAGTTCTTGTGTTAGCAAAATAATAATTGACTACTTTTTCCCCTCTTTTTAATATAGTAAAATAATAATTACTGTAATGCAAACTTTAAACTGTGGTTTAGTTTTTCTTTCCTCAGTGATTTCTAAAAGTTTAAAATCATTTCAGAGAGGCCAGAAGACACAGTGTGACTCTAGATAAGGATATGCATCTTGTTACACACTGCCCACCACTGCATATTCAAAAAGCTAAGAACAGAAATAGTGTTTGTATGATTAACCATACCTTGCCAACTGAATATTAAATATATACATATATACACACAAACACTGTAAACAGAATAATACAATTAGACTACAGTACAGAAGTGAGACCTTTGTCAAAACTAAAGCAGATGAACTTTTTAAAGAGAAAGCTGTTCCCTGGAAATATAAGGTAAATAAGATAAATCAGATAAACCAGATAATGCATTTGTTTTGAACTATTTTCCATTCTCCTAAAATGCTACCCCTACACTTTAGATTTTTAGCATCTGTTAATAAATGATAGCGATCATAATAAGTAACAGCCATTACTATTAACAGATGGATGCTGGATGTTTCAAGTCTCCAGAATAAAAAGACTAATGCTTTACTGGGATGCGGTAAGAAAGAACAGCATTTGCTGTTATTGACTTCAACTGGGAAGGAGACACTTTTGAAGATAAAGTAACCAGATCCTCCAGAGGCAATCATTTGTGCACCTTGGAAGAAGTGAAGAGGTTGTAAACTCTTGTTAGAGAAAATATAAAAGACCAAATAGTTAATTTCCACTGTCGCAGGTCAGGAGTGCTTTAATACTTGCCAGAGGCAAGCCTGTTAGCAATACACACACTTCCATTTCATGCTGTGAACTTTCCTTCACACCACTTTCATTGTAGTTGTGCAAAACACTTCACGCAGTTTACCCAACCTGCAGTCTGCCTTTTTAACAAATTTCACCCACTGATTTCCTCTCCCTAAGTCCTAGACCAACACGGCAAAAGGTTATGGTTATTTACTTATTTTATTCCTGATTCGTTTCAGATCTCACACATCTCAAGTCACTCCATAGGAATTTTCCAAAGCTGTGAGAATCTTCAGGACAAAGACCAAGACCTTTTTGCCGTTTCTACAGCTGCACCCACTTTCTGAATGAAGCTTGGTGCAGTACTACATACCTATCTTTTCTTTGAACACAAAAAGGTAGCCAACTGCAGCTGCAAAGAAAAAGGGCGAAACATTTCTCCCATGTAACCAGTGACTACTCTCAATGACTAATATTAATGACCCATCATCTCTGTCTAGTAACTTGGATCACTTGAGCTACATCTATTGTTATCCTTAAATTTTTTTGGCTTCACATGAATTTTTAATCAGATGGGGAAGGTTTTTTTCTTCAATCAGGTAGATTAAGACAATGTAAGAATTAAAATTCAAATTTAGGCAAGTGATCTACCATGCAACAAGATCGTCATCTGGCACAGGAGTTTGCTGCAACAAAGTTCCATTATTCTGTACCAGAACAACGCTGCAGCACAGTTACAATGGTTATTGTTCTACATGTAGGATAAAACACATTTTCTGTTTGGCGAGATAACTAATAACACTGTGTTGGAGGAAAATCATCATTACATATTCATCTCATTTTCTGAAAAGTTTACAGTCAGAATTATAATGTCTCTCTAAAAAGGATTACATTCACAATCCAATACCTGATTCAGACCGTAAATTTTTGTTTCACTTCAAACAGTATCAACATGTTTCCTATTGTTTTCAAGATAGGTAACAAGAAAGACTGCGGGGGGAAAAAAAAAAAAAAAAAAAGTCATGGCTAAAAAAGACTAAAAAATCTGCAGACCAATTGCTTGGAGAAAAAAAAAAAAAAAAAAAAAAAAAAAAAGCTACCTAATACCAATGAGTAAGGTTGTGTATACACATTTGGCCTGGCATAAATTTCCTAAGAAACAATTGAGGTAACCATTGATTTACAAAGTTCTGTATGGTTTTTGAATTTATAACCTCACATCAAACGTAGCCTGACAAATCTTTGAGAGGTCTTTTGAACGTCTTTGAAGGGATGTACCTTACAGATGTGGACAATTCTGTAAAAGTTCGAGGATGACCATAATTTCAGGTGTAGACTGATGTCTAAAAGCTATCTTGCAAGCATATTTCCATCTGTGTTACACTCAGTTCTTCATACTTCACAGTACACTTATATATTTTCAGAAAAAAACTTACTTTTTTTCATTTTCTTCTAGGGAAAAAACTACAAACAAACCCAAAACAAGAAAATAAAATACAGTATTGCTACAAAAATATACCAACATATTACTGGTAAACCTGGTTTTCCATTCACCAGCTCATACACATTGTAAGGCATGGTCTTTTTAAGCTTTTTTTTTTTTTTCCCCCCCTCTCTGGGGAATGTTTTCAAGATATTTCAAGATTGTGGAGATGGAGGAAAGAATATTCAATAATTTCTTGTTAGATTTAGAAAAACATACACATTTTTACATTTTATTTATTTGCTTTGTACTACAATGATACAAAAGCTATTTAGACTGACAAAATTCCTTTCAATAATTCACCAATGGAAATATTGGATCACAAAGCAATAATGACTAGCGTTTTGAGGAAGCAGGCGAGCCCTTCTGAAAGAACCATCAGGTTTTCACCCATCAGGTAAACCCTCTCGAAAGAACTCGATATTCTAGATATTCAGCATGGTGACATGTAGTGCTACTGCCCATCTCATGCCAAGCTGCACTGAGGTCGCTTCTTCCCTGTGTCACAGGAAGAGGCACACCTACCAACCATTTCAGTTATCAGATTCCTAAGCAGTCAACTCCAAGATAAAGAACCTGTATATAACATCTTTGCCCATTGCAGTCAGCCTACAGAACTTCCAGGTGTCCTGAGATAGGAAAGCCTTCAGGAGAGTGGAACCTGTAACCTGAAGACCCCTTTAATCTCACATGTAGCCCTGAACCCATGGTCTTTGGTGGACGTCCAACACTCTGAAGTAGACAGTCTATATTCAGCTGTTTTTCCCCCCATCCTGAGTCTAACATTTTAGAGTTGTGTAATGCTTTGAAATCCAGTGTACCCAATTTTCTAACAGTATGTGATATTTGAAGACATTTTAAAAATGTTAATTAAATCTTAATGTCTGCTATTTTTTTTAAAAAGCCAATACAACTATCAACAAAGGCAATGTTAGCAAGCCAAAGCTGAATTGCTATAATCTGTTCCTTGAATATTACATGACAACACACTGTGATTATATGAAGGCACACAAGCTTTGGGCAAATGGTTTCTTTAATAATTTAAAGATTTTTCAAATTACTATATCCATGTGGTGCCTCTGAGTATATAAATTAAAAAAGTAAGATAATGAAAACATGCTTAACTTATAATGTTATTTCTCAGACAATCTCTCTTTTGAACCAACCCATTCAAAGAAAAAAAAGAAATTTAATCAGGGGTGGGTTTGTGTCAAATTATTACTTTCCCCCAAGACTTATTTAATTTTAATTATGTAATAATGTGCTTAATAACAAGAACTGGGTTGTAATGAAAATCTTGTCAGAAAAAAAGGCTTTAAGGGGGACCTTTGAGTTCTTTTTAATACCAAATATAGATATAGCATGTAATGCAGTTGTACTTTGTAGCCCTCAGCAAAAGAATCTGTTACTACACTGCTGCTCATTTTCTTTCCATAAAATAATTCTGCATTTGAAAGATTCACACTACTGTGCTTGTAAGAATTCTCTTACACAGCTGTAGAAAAGTTCTTGTCATACTACATATAATCATTGTCATACTACATATAACCATTGTCATACTACATATAACCAAGATGTTCCAATTGCTTTTCATTTGTTACTTCCCATGGTGTCTGATAGCTTCTCCCCCCATTCCCACACATGTGTCACAGCTATTCTCCATGGAGTGTAAGAATCCGTTGCTACATATCCGTTAGCAGAAAAACTCTTAGAAAGACTCCATTTGAAGGTATTATACCACTAAGTGGCTTAGGTGTTTGGATTCTATGGCAATGGAGCAGGCTGAGAACCTGAACTGAATATGGGAGAATACTTAATGCATCTTACGCATGGGGTGGAGACAGCCGGGGGAAGCCAACAATTTACCACAGCTGCAATTGTAAAAGCTACACAGGAAGAATCCTTCCCCACCACAACATTGCTGGAAAAATCAAGCAGCTGGTTTGAGTCAGGGTTTGGTGGAACACAAAGGGATACAGAATTGGTGTCACTTTCCATCATGCTCTGAAACTGGACAGAAGGAGAGGAGATGAGCTGGAGGGTGTGACATCGGATGATGAAGAGTTAAGCTCCACAGTTTATGCAGATGGCCTCTCACAACTGGCTGGACAAGCTTGAATGAATGATGATACTCTGCTACCTTACAAGCTTGGTCTACTCAACTTGGATTTACAAAAACTGCCATGAAGACAGCGCACTTGTAACTGAGCAAAGAGACAATACGTGAGTATTGAAAAGCAATAGTGGTGGAGATGAGAACAAGTCAATTTTCACGTGTGTTTAGGAAACTTGATCAATGTTGACAGTTCTGTCAGGGATTAGATAAAAAGGAGATAAGCCTCAGGCACAAGCATGCACAAAAAAAAAAAAAAAACAGATGAAGTAACGGACTGATAAAAACATTATGTTCAGTACTGAAGTACAACTTTATCAAACTAACTCACCAACAGGATTTTTCTTTGATCTGAAATCTTTAACAAATTTAGTAAGAGCCAAATATATACCACCTCTTCCCTTCTGCCCCTTTCTGCTTTCCACATTCTCAATTCTGTAATGCCAAGTAAATTCTAAGAAGTAAAAAAAAAAAAAATCCTAAAAAAACCCCAAAACCGAAAAAGATAACATAAATATCTTTTTTCTGTAGTTCTGTTTTTTATCCCTTCTTCTCACACTGTTAAAAAAAAAAAACCCCAACACACACCAAAACCAACCATCACTTGTATCTACTGATTCAAGCAGCAAAGCTAAAGTCCATAAAAAGTATATACGGATTACTTCTCATACAGATACCTCCTGCAAGTAAGTGTGGATGGAATATAACACAACTTCATGGCAAGAACTCTGTGGACTCAAGGTTTTCCATAAAATCACTTATCCTCCCTGACAAAGAATTCTCTAATGGGAAGAGTATCTCCGATGTCTATATTTTCACAGCATTTTTACACATCCCTTAAAGCTGAAGTTCAAGAATTTTAGTGAAAACTATCAGAGACTTCAATGTACCTATAAGATAGACGCAATTATATGAATGAAAGTACAGGTTCTGGGTTTTGCTCTCTCTTCTAATCCTTTTCCATTTCCCTTCCTCTGGGAAGGGAATGTCTCCTTCATTCCATTTTGATTCCCAGACTCAAGGCACTTATGCCTTTTGCACAGACATTGCTGGTTCCCCAGTCTGGACTCAATGACAGTTCTAATAATTAATAAATGAGCTATTCTTCTAACTCACTTTAAATGAATTAGACAAGAGAAATAATTTGCCTGAAGGAGAACATGATGCTCCAAAAATTGTAATTCTGAAGTGCAGATAGAACAGATTTTCAACATTCTAGGTTTTTACACTGAGACAATAAATCAGTGACAACATTGACTGTTTACTTGTCAAGGACAACCTTGATGTAAGCAATACAACAGACACCTTTCAAAAGGCAGGTGCTTCAGAAAATTTGCTATTGATGTGATTTAGCAGCACATACAAACCATCCCAGCTGGCACTAATATGTCAACGAACCCCCAGGTTCCTTTCCTGTTAATGTGTACTTAGCCCTGCCACAATGGGCCTTTGTGGACAGGGAGCGAGGTATTTCAGATCTATAATATTGAAATAATTGTGTTCACGTCATTATTTACTTAATATTTTGTTATCTGGAAACTGTAGCACGTTGATACTAAGCACCTTTACATACATACAATAAATAGGAATGTAGGTAGGTAGCTCCTGAAGAGGTGTTGCTGTCGACCACAATTGCACTGAAATCATTATATATAATTCTCTTTCCCAATCTCAATGATGATTCCAAGGGGCTGCATATATAAAAGTCCTGTATACTTGGAAGTAGTATATGCCAATGTGTTTCAGATATTTAAACTCTTGGCTTATTTTGAAAGCATAAAATGTGGACATTTAAAATATAGATACAGGGAAAAATAGAACATAATTTTTTTAACAGAAAAATCTATAGAACTCTTGTGCTGAATAGTTCCATTATATCAGTGCAAGACTTCTATAGATTTTCTCTGCTTGTCTTCATTCCCTGATGGAAAATCCTTGCCAGTAGATACTTAAATGCCACACAGTATCTGATTTGAAATGTTATCAGTAAGCACAGTGCAGCCAGCTCTGAATTATTGCATCTTTACTATCAAGACACCCGATGATACTATCATTCACTGTGCACTCAAATTATTCAGGCCAGTTGAATGTCATATTTCCCATTTGCAATATGCCCCTTGTGACTGGACTACCGCTTCCGTATTTATTTGCTCTGTCTCTGCATATCCTGGCACATCACATTAAAAGTCACCATTGCTGTGTATCAGTCCCTTATGTCCTCCTCTGACATCCTGAAACATCCTACCAAAATAAATCACAATTCTCCACTGAATAAATAATTCATGTATGTGTTCTGCACATCTGGTATCAAACTAGAAAGATGAAGGAAATCAGATTCCTCTTTTGTCCCAATAGCTGAATATACACTATTATGCAAGTGGTGTCTGATATAAGGAAAAAAATCTCAAAAATACTTAAGCAAAATGTAATTTACACTGCATGTAAACTTTCTGCTTTTAAAGAAGCATTGGTACGAAACTCTACACTCTTCAACTTTGTAAATTCTGTAGTCATAAAAGCTACGTGCCCCAACATAACCAGAATCAGAATCATTAAGGTTGGAAAAGACCTCAAGGAGTCCAACCCACACCACCCAACCCACTAACCCATGTCCCTAAGCACCACATCTACATGTTTCTTGAACCCCTCCAGGGATGGTGACTCCACCACTGCCCTGGGCAGCCTGTTCCAATGCCTGATCACTCTTTCAGTGAAGAAATTTTTTCTAATATCCAGCCTAAACCTCCCCTGGTGCAACTTGGGGCCATTTCCTCTTGTCCCATCACTTGTTACTTTAGAGATGAGGCCAGCACCACCTCACTACACCCTCCTTTCAGGTAGTTGTAGAGAGCGATAAGGTCTCCTCTCAGCCTCCTCTTCTCTAGACTAAACCCCCCCAGCTCCTCAGCCGCTCCTCATCAGACCTGTGCTCCAGACCCTTCACCAGCTTCGTTGCCCTTCTCTGGACCTGCTCCAGCACCTCAATGTCCTTCTTGTGGTGAGGGGCCCAAAACTGAACACAGGATTCAAGGTGCCAAGTACAGGGGCACAATCCCTGCCCTGCTCCTGCTGGCCACACTATTGCTGATGCAGGCCAGGATGCCATTGGCCTTCTTGGCCACCTGGGCACACTGCTGGCTCATGTTCAGCCGGCTGTCAACCAGCATCCCCAGGTCCCCCTCTGCCAGGCAGCTTTCCAGCCACTCACCCCTGAGCCTGTAGCATTGCAGGACCCGGCACTTGGCTTTATTGAACCTCATATAATTGGCCTCAGCCCATCACTCCAGCCTGTCCAGATCCCTCTGAAAAGCCTTCCTACCCTCAAGGAGATCAACGCACCCACTCAGTTTGGTGTCATCAGCAAATTTACTGAGGGAGCACTCAATCCCTTCATCCAGGTCATCGATAAAGATGTTAAACAGGACAGAAAATATTCCTAATTTATGGTATAATCAGCACTTACTAGAGCTTTTATCTAAGAATTTCCTGCAGTTTACATAGTTACACTGAAAATATTATTGTATAATCTGTAAGAACATTTTAGATATGTTTATAAAGATTTGATCACAATAAGAGGTAGAATTTTGGGTTGGTGCTTAAGGCTTTCCAGAATGGAAAAATCGAAAATATTTAACTTCTAAAAAAACCAAGTGCTATAATGTGAAAATTTATCAAACCAAGCAGCTAGGAATCATACACGCAAACTAATCTCCCCGCAGTTTGTCTTCCTGCACGTGGTTTGGTGTGGCTGTTGCATTCCACTAGTTGGTTTGGTCTACATCTCAGTTCCCTCTAGTCTACTGTACACAAAGTTCAGTCGTATTTTTTATTTTTTCAATTTCACTTTTCATAAAAACATCTTTCCAGAAATGTATCCGATTACCATATTCAGTACTGTGCCCACTGTTCTTACGGCATATAACTGCACACGGCCATAACTACATGACTGCTGAGAGAAGGCCCAGTCAGACCATTTGTCTCGAAACAAAACAAAAACAATAATCAAAAATGTTAATCCTAAAAATGCTGCTTATCTATACGTAATTATATATCCAATATGTGAAATGATGAATGCATAGCTCTTAAAATATTCATAGAGAGTAGGGATATATTTGGAACTGGGTGGTACTAGTTTTAACAAAAAAATATAAAAAGACAAAGAATTGAAAAATTAATTTTGACTGCATAGCCTATACACCTGTAACGTCTCACATTTTCACAGAATTTGGAACTACTGCCAGTTCATCACTCAGGAAAAGAAGCAGAAAGCAATCATGACATAACCTATATTGATAAATTTAATTCCAAACTCAACCACAATACCAGATTACCACGTTACATACCAACATCCACTGACATAAATGATGGCATTACCTGAGATCATTCTACATGCACCTAATAAAAAATTACCAGAGACTCACTTCTAAAAACTGAAGGGCTAGTAAGGTGCTACCACCTATTTAGAGCAAAAGATTTGCTGTAGCCTTGTGAAAATCCATCCCCTTAGAGCAAAATGATTGTATACCAGGGATGTTGTGTCCGACCAGGATAAATAACATCAGAGGTAATGTAAAGAGGCAAGAAAGAGGATTCAGGGATCTACAGACGGGTCAGCCTCACCTTAGTCCCCTGGACATTTACAGGGCAAATCTCCTGGAACTAATTTCCAGGCATATGCAGGACAAAACACTGGTTCAAAACAGCCAGCATGATGGATTTACCAAGGTAAAGTGTTGCCTGATGCCTGTGATGACACAAGTCACTTTGTGGATAAGGGGCATGCAACACTGTTCACCATGACAATAATAAGGTCTTTGACACTGTGTTCCATACTATCCTTGTAGCCAAATTGGCGAGGTGTAGACCATTTGGATGCTAAAAAACTTCCTAAGGCAATAAATAAATATAAAAAGCCCAACTAGGACAAAAGAAGCAAAAACAAGCAGTAACTAGCTGTTTGGAGAATATCTTCTGGAGAAAATTATTTCTTTACATTTAGTTGCATTGGTGCCAGGTTTGGGCAATATCTTTCAATATAATGAAATCTTACCACCTCCCCAGGAACAAATATTGGTGTCCTATCACTTCTTTCTCACACAGCCTCTGTTCTGCCTGTTTCTAATATTTTATTAATATAGGAAGAATAGTCTATAAAATGTAATTTCATAAAGTGTTGTTATTTGTATTTTAATGTGTTATAAAAATTGCACTGCTGCATTTTCTGAACACTTCTTAGCACAATGCATAATCGTTACACAAAAGAGGTTCCACTCAAGAAGTACTTTAGTCTTGGTTCAGAAATCATTTTCCTAGACGCTCAACTATCGAAATGTTGATGTCTTCAGCTCAAGTATATACCTCAATTAACAAATTACATAAAACAGCACCAGCCAAACACTTCAGACTAGCCTTTTAATCAGTTAAGTATCTGATATTGTCAAAGAGAAGCATCTGAAAATTCAACTACCAAAATATTCTAGTTGCTTTTTAAAGAACTTATCAAGAGCTTAAACGGATAAATCAGCCTGTAATAATGAAAACCAAGCCTGAAGAAAAAAAATTGAGCTAAATCAGCAAAGTACATTGAAAAGATAAACCTCATACTTGGTTAATCAACAAAATACTCAATCATACCAACAAATAACTACATGCAACAAGCCATTTTGAAAAACAGTATTGGTGAATGATGTATGTTGCTCAATCAGCAACCTATGCAACCAAATCATAAAGCAGTAAGAAATATAAACTAGTTAAGTAGAAAGTTCTACTACGGAAAAGGAAAAAAGCTTCCTTAGCTAAAAGCATGTTTACATGTGATATCTTTCCTTTAAAATTACATTTGAGGTCTCTTTCTACAGTTTCAAAATTGTACCAGCAAGAAAAAAAGTAAAAATAGGCTTGATTACTAAAATATATAAAAATACAAGAAAATTGGAGTGGGAACTACAACCTGATGTTAGGGAGCATTATTTTCTGATGTTCTTTCTTAGGCTGTCCTGAATGAAATTGCCAGATGGTCTTTCAAACTTCAGGTAAGTAAAAAGGAGGGACACTAGCTAAAGAACCCTCTATAAAGCCACTCAGCATTCTCAGGTCTCACTGATAAACTGTAATCAAAGTGATCTGAAAAGGCTGTGCATTTCACTCTTGACCTTCAGAAAAGGAAAAGTAAAAAAAAAAAAAAAAAAAAAAAAAAAAAAAGGGGGGGGGGGGGGGGGGAGGGAAAAAAAAAGACGGTACAACTCCTCAGCAAGTAAGAGAATCTGCCCTTTTACAAGGTTAACTTGTACAAGAGCAGAATGCACACCCATTAAATGTAAAAACTGTAATTTGGCAGGCAAATACATAAACATTTTATAAAGTGGTCTTAAATTTCATTTCTGCAGGCTTAAACTGCCTAGCTAGTCAATATTATCATAGCTGTGAACCACAAAAAGTATGTGCTTGCCCAGACATACAAATGAACACGAGGAGAGGAACAGTGGATAATTGGGGCCATACAATAAACAGAAACATCAGCTTCCTTGCTTTTATTGGTCATGGAACCTGTTCTTATTGGGTAAGACTCTTCTCCACAGAAAATATTTATCTCTCAATATATAGAGAAGTAAGTGTTACTACTCTTCTCCAGTTGTCTTCTAATTTCAAATTAATGAATAGTTTGCTAGCTGTAAGTAGGGTTAACAACTTACTGTGATATTTTTACTTTGAGTGTAGAAATGCTAAGCTTTTCCTGTGTGCTCACTACAAGACTGCTTACTGCTGACTGGAAAAGGGGAAACATAGCTCCCATTTTTAGAAAAGGAAAGTAAGGAAGACCTGGGAACTACAGGCCTGTCAGTCTCACCTCTGTGCCTGGCAAGTTAATAGCACAGATCCTCCTTGAAACTATGTTCAGGCGCATGGAAAACAAGGAGGTGATTGGTGACAGGCAACATGGCTTCACTAAGGGCAAATCATGCCTGACAAACTTGGTGACCTTCTACAATGGGGTCACAGTGTTGGTGGATAAGGGAAGAGCAACTGATGTCATCTATCTGGACTTGTGCAAAGCCTTTGACAGTGTCCAGCATGACATCCTTGTCTCTAAATTGAAGAGACATGGATTTGACAGATGGACCACTCAGTGAATTAAGGAATTGGCTGTATGGTTGTACTCAAAGAGTTGTGGACAATGCCTCAATGTCCAAGCAGAGATCAGTGGTGAGTGGAAAAAAATCTTTCCTCTCCATCATCTCATGGTTTTGTCTAAAAGAATTAAAATCATGTTGCAAGGATTAATCAGTGCAATATGCAAACTAAACTTTCTGTGCTTCTTTTTATCTTTATCAGTTCAGAACATTACTCTTCTTCTTACTGAAAACAGTATTTTTGGGTCAGTAAGAATTCATTATCTTTGAGAAAAGGTATTCAACCATTTTCAACATGCTTTTACTGTAAATTTTGTGTAAGCCTAGATCTGCAGTAAAAGAGAATAGTCATGATGTTCTGTGGATGATAGACTGTGTCTCTCTATGAAAAAGCTGAAGCAGCTGAAACGGCTCCTTACAGTTCTGAGAAGAGACTCAGATTCACCACTCTAACTAAGGAATATATTTATGAGTGTAATCTGTTAAGAAAATCACCATTCCAACAAAAGAAAAAAAGGAGACTTGAAGTTTTTTTTTTTTTTTTTTTTTTTTTTAAAGACAATTTTATGAAGCTGCTAAAACAATTCAGCTTGCTAGGATAAGAATTGTGGGGTTTTTTTTTCTGACTTGTTTTTTCTTTATTTTGTAGTTTCAGACAGATGTGTTACTCCTTTAACATAACATTAGAAACTATATAATTTCACAACATCAGCTTAGGTGTGTTGGAACATCTAATTCCTATTTCAGTACTGTCATCTCTCTCCCCTGCTAATGCATAGACACATACAGACCCTTTGTGTCTTCTTGGGTAACATCCCATATGTTTCTGTAAAGTAGAGTAGAATTTGACACTTTTTATTTGCCACACCATGCCCTACAGAATCTAATAGCAAGCTTTCTCTCACTGTTTTCCAAGTTCCTATATAGACAGCCTGCCAACAAGCATGAAAGCCAGAGAACTTGTACAATGTATCTGCCACTCATGGGATGTGTTATGACAGCCACAACAAACATGCTGAATTGTTAGAGATTCAACTGCCCATTCTTAAACCTTAAATTACTAAGCTGTTAAGGACTTCTGTACAGACTATGACTTAGAATTAAATTAATTAATTAGTCTTTTTACTTCAAAAGAAATTAAATATATAAACATGCTTTTTATTAAGTTATTTGAACCAGA
Organism: Pterocles gutturalis; assembly: GCF_000699245.1. NCBI lineage: Eukaryota > Metazoa > Chordata > Aves > Pterocliformes > Pteroclidae > Pterocles > Pterocles gutturalis. Next base: position 41,258 of record NW_010117750.1, read on the forward strand.
ATCCACTTACAAGGCAGAAATATAGATAGCCCTGTAAGACCGCAGAGTCCTCTAGTCAGTTAAAATGCTGCCTGACATAAAAAAAAAAAAAAAAAGATAATTGTGCTATGAATATTATTTTTTCTGGCACTTTTCAGTTCCTGATCCTGCAATTCAAAATGCAAGCAAGAAAAGCTGACACGAAAAACTGGAGCTTTTGAAAGCTGCACCTGTCTGTTGTACCTTCTTGACAATCTGAGGCAATAATATCAATTCAGTATTCTCAGTTAAACTCTTTGAAAAGATCAAGAAAATAAAAAAAGGAATTAGTAGCCATGTGAAGAGATATTTCAATGATAATGGAATTCTATTACGCCACTGAGCTTTTCTTGAAGATGTGATAAATGTCCCCTCACAATACCTTTGCCTAAAAAAAAAAAAAAAATCAATCACTGTCATAATTGCAAATGTAAGAAAAACTGAAAAAAAAAGAAAAAGCACAATTGATTTAAACAGATTTTATACTGTCATAGACTCAATTGAAAGAAGAAAAATGTTGATATTAATTTAATTGTCAATGTCTGAAGGAGTGAATAATTCAGAATAAAAGCACATTAAGATAAAAAGATGTAAATCAAGGAAAAACTGCTAAAAGCATACCCAAAACTTGAGACATTTTAATAATTATCTTCTATGTTTTTACTCATTGTATGAAACCTTTTAGAGTACTATAAGGAAATATAGCATTCAATATTGAATATTTTATTACAGTTCACACCCTCCAGAAGTAAGGTGAATAGATTCGTCATAGGCAAATGAACATTCAATGTCCGGATGTTATAAAATCTAATTCAAAAAAATTTGGCACTTCTATATCAAAGACCACATATAGCAAACATCCTGAGTAGAAAAATAATGTCTTGTGTTATTTTTCCCTCTTAATTATATTTATCTCATTTAGACCCACAAGGATATCCAGGAAGGAAGAATTGCCAGTGGTTACAGAAACAAAGGGTCGAGATACCATAGTTGGGAAACAGAGGGAATGCATTAGAAAAACAGCAGTGAGGGAGGATCTTGTGAATATGAGAGAGAATAGAGAAAAGAAAATGGGAGAAAAATAATTTATGAGGCTACCCTGCTAACCAAGGATTTCTCCCTGAAGGAACTGTAACAGCTTGGTGCGGTCCCCAAGACAAGAACCCATGTGCTGAATCTCAGCTTTCTGAAATGAGGTCAGAAATAGTTTTCTGTACAGTGGAATGAAAATTCAGAATAAAATATCAACCCAGATCAATATGGAATCCTGAAGAGAAGTTGTAATCTTAACTCTACATTCTTTTGTGAGGTGTTATAGTGAATAACCAGATGGGAAGGTAACAAGTGAAAAACTCTCCTGTTCATGCAACAGTTCAATTCTCCTGAATCACTCATTCTGCACAGTAGGTATAAGGTGAAGAGATATAATGGAAGCGCTAATGACGCTTTGCAGAGTGGAACATCTCCATTAGAGTAAAACTAGAGAGCTGATGTCAGCACCGTGCAGCTGATGTCAGCACCTTGCAGCTGAGCAAACCTAGAAAATGGTTCTCTCAAGATTTTTTCATGACAGAAGCACTCACTGCTTTCCAAATAACACACACACGGAATTTGCAGTTCTGTGCTTTGTATATCACTTTCTTCTGAAGTAAATATGATAAGCTTCTGGAGCAGCAGCAGCTACCTCAATCCTCAAAAAGCAAAATAGATTATTTGTAGTCACTATTTAACATACTCGGAGAATGAGTACAAAGGAATACAAGTGCATTTAGAAATGCAGGATTAGAAGGAGCTTTCTGTCTCTTAATGAACAGTACCTTATTATCTCAGGTAATGTACCGTGTAAACCTTTCCAAAAACACATCAACTTTATCTTAAAACTAATAAGCGGAGTTTTTTCCAGTAACTACTCTACTGAAAGACTGCATTGTACCAAGTTGTATTGATGGTTAGGAATATTATTATAGTATCTTCTAATTGCCAGCCTGTGCTCAAAAAATATCCACACGTATTTCTGACAACACTGTGCTTCTTGGGTGTAAGCTCTGTGGTATATTTACCAGTGAGCTAATCTCTCTTCTTAGTAATCATTTTTCTGAACTTTGCAACTGGATATGGAGTTGGTAACAGTCATGAATATAGGTTTTCAGAAATAAGAGTCAGTGCCAAGAATAATTATTTTTCTACTTCTGCATTTTTTCAAAACAAACTTCTCTAACATAAGAATTGCATAATTTTTATTCACAAAAAAACATGCACAAAGGAAAAAAAAACCTCTTGCAAAGTCTGGAGCTTCTTACAATATTTGTATAGTAAGTTGACAGAATATTAAAAATAAGAATGAATCCAGAAAGAAATAAAAGTACTTTTTTTTTTCCCCAACTTTCATTCATTCCAATTTTCTCTCTGCTCACCACTAAAAAAATCCCTGAGATTGGAACATATCTATAAAACAAACAGGTTGTTTTTCGTGCTAGAACTAAAACTCTGTGTAAGCCCCAATCTTTCCTTACTGACATAAATCTGAGCTTCAATCTGAATGAGTTACTCCATGGCAGAAAATCCTGCAAAATATATTCGAAGAAACTTCAGAATCTCAGCTACAGAAAGGGAGATTAATACAGCAAACTAAGTAAGGGAGATGAGGAGAAATGAAATGTTTGTATTTACCAAGCGGTACACCCGAGTTTCATGACTCTTTGAGGAAAGAATTAGAGTGGTTGCATCTATTTTGTTTATTCTTTTAGTTACCTTAACTCAGAGTTGGCGGAAGCTTTAAATTTAAGATAAACAGTTGTATGTATTTCAGTCCTTCAAAAGACTTAGGAATTCTCCACTAATAGTAAACTTCCCATGGCACTAAACCATACCAACCATCCAATATTTAAATCAGAGGCAGTCTGAGCTTCAACTTCAGATGAGTTGGTGTGGTTTTTTTTTTAATTTTTTCTTTGTGATTTACAATCTTTTACATTACAAGACAGTAAAATACAGACTAACCAGAGACCTAAGGCCAAATTCAACTTCTAAGTGACAGGAATATTCAACATGTTGGTATATCAGGAACTTTCAGACATTTTGAAGCAAAGTCAAATTTTCACTGTCCCAGACTCCCATGGTGATTCTGAATGATGGCATTTTCTCTCCTTTATTCTATGAGTCTTTGCTGAACAGTTCTCAAGTTCAAACCTTTTATAACTCTGGATCTAATTGGGCTGTTGGACCATCTGAAGCCATTATAACCTGTTAAGTTCTATCTGAACTTCTTCATTCTCCATATTGTTCTTAGATTCTCTCAAAACACTCCCCTCAGTGGTGACCAGAGTGCATATTTGAAGATCCCTACACTTGCCCAATAGAAACTGAAAGGGTTTCTTAGCTTATGTCACAATAATTAAGTTTTATACGTAAAGAGATATTTTCTTCTTCTTAATATGAATTGTGTTTATTACTTTCACCTAATGTTTTTTCCTGATGGTATTTTCAAAGCAAACACTCACACATATGCTCAGGAGTATATACCAGTTGTTCAAGAGTATTTTTGGCCAAATTTTCAGTGCCTTAGTCTCTGAAATGTGAGCTTTCACGCTCATAACTTTCAGAAAGGATCAGTTATTTCTGAGCACTTTGCACAGTGATTTTTTTTTCCCCTCTACCTACTTATTCTAGAATTGCAGACTCCATTAAAAATATGCCTTTTTTTTAAAACCATGCAAAGCATCACAGATATGCATGATGCATTTTGCAGCTCTCAAAAGTGTTCCTCTTTTACAGTGAGGCATTCTTTTACAGGTTTTGTGAATTAAGAACTTTGCATATTTTACAGAATAGATTTTCACCCAGAATCACATCAGATATGCTAATGCATGAAAACAGCAACAGACCCTTGCAAAACCTTTAAGGAAACAGATGTTGAAATCGTAAATGTGAAACAGTAGGTGTATAGCATTTGGGCTTTTACAGGAAAATAACACAGGGAAGCAAACACTATGCTCCTATACATGGATGGTTGTAAATAGCACATCTTACAAAACATTCTTCCATTAATTTCTTTAATATTTTTTGCAATAAATTCATTATTTTAACAGTTTTGCATGACTTGTGGTTGAAAAAGTTGTTGTAAAGGAAGATGGTAACATTTTATAATGGGACAAAGTCTCATTGTGAGTCAGTAACTTTGTATAGTGCCATAAAATCCTGTGTTTTGTTTAACAATGGCTCTAGCAGGTGGCATATGGCTAATACTGAGTCTGTCACCATCTCCAGGGTGCCAGACATTCCTCAAATTTTCTGTGAGAGGAATTTTTTGGTAGGTTTGGATTGTAAAAGCACGTGAGCATCTGCTGCCTGCTCAGTCTCATTATCATCAACCCAGTTAATGCCTACAGCTCTCAGCCTAGCAGTCAGGGCCAGGAGCTCAATTTTACTCTCACCGTGAGCAGTGAATTTGATAGTCTATCTTGAACAAATGCTCCATTTGAATACAAAGAAAGATTTGTTGTGAAGTACATGCAACTTTCTGAAGGTATATTAGAAATTATAAAATCAAATAATTCAGTACAATTTCCTGAGCAATATTATTGCTATTTTTAGGTTGAATTCTTAAATTAGGATTTAAAAAAATGGATCTTTTCTTTTCTTTCCCTTGCTTAAAAGAACACTGAGAGCTGAAACAAAATATGTAGTCCAAATTTATCTGGAGTTGGAAACATCCAAAATATTTACCTGCTACACTGGGCTTTATATTACCATTGGTCACCATAGTATTTAAATGACCTTAAAGTAAAATCAAGTACCATAAAGTCCATAATGAGCTCCAGGGAGTCTGGAACTTTCTTTGTTCTCTATTTTAGACAGCTCTTTTTATTTTATAGACTGATATTCCTTTCTTTTCCTGTTGCTATTAAATCACTGACAGTTTTAAAATAGAAACATGAAAGACATTATAGAAACTAAGTTAAAGGAAGCATTAGTGTATACTTAGAAGTAATCCACTTACTTTTGTGTACTATAACTGCTTTTCTTGGGGACTATTTAATCTCAGTATCTCCCCATAAATACACACCTATCTTTTACCACTGGTGAATTAGAACTAAGAAAATTTCCTGATGAGGAGCCAGGGCTATTGAAACCTTCTGATAAGATGCTTGGCAAAAACAACAGAAAAAATGCAGGTGAAATTTTGCAGTAAACTTCTGGGTGTAACCTTAGGCTCTCAAAGCAGAAACTGAGTGGAATGTGACACTTTAGATCTATGAGCACTCCATTTTTCACTGCTTAAGGTCCCCAAGCACCAAGGAATTTTGAGATGTGGAGCACTGGTAGACAAATGCATTGCATCTTTGGCCAGTCCTTGACCCTTTGATGCCTGCAAGACATCAGGCTTGACTCCTGAAAGACAACCTTCCTATCCTTTGTTAGTTCTTCCATAACTCCTCTATCTACAGCATAAAATTCCAGCCAGATTCACAACTTGAAAGGAACCTTCAACATGTGTCCCAAAAATACACTTGCTTAAAGAACAAAGTCTCCAGAAATGTTCCATCTAAACAGCTTTTTGAACAAAATGCAAACTATGGCATAATGGCAAGGTTTTTCCTATCACACTAGTACGCCACTTTAATTTTAATGTATGGGAATTGTTCAGCTCTGGCACTGCTCCACTGCTGCAGGATGAGGCCACTAAAAATCGCTGACACTGGCACAAAGAATTTAAAACGGGTACAGCAAACTGTGAATACTGAGTGTTTTTGGGATCCCACTGTGCATTCCCAAACACCTAACAGAGCTAATAAAACTTGTTAGCACAACAGAAACAGCATCTATTCATGCCTCCACACACGCATGCAGCTACCAGAATTGCTGTTTATGAGGTTTTTACTAAAGTGACGGCTATCATTGGTGCACAGATAGCAATGGCAGGTTGTCAGCCATTCGACCGTAACCACGAGATACTTACTTGTCCAGGCACAGTAAGGGCTGTCAGTGATGACGGCTATCATTGGTGCACAGACAGCAATGGCAGGTTGTCAGCCATTCACCGTAACCACAAGATACTTCCTTGTCCAGGCACAGTAAGGGCTGTCAGTGTCCTGCAGTACTGGGGGCACAGGCTGCGGCCAGGTAGCTCACCACAGGGCACGACCATGGGGCCAAGCAGCCCACCTACCCCATGGCTGGGGGACCAGGACCATCCTTTGGATCCAAACCAAAGGTGAGGGCTATTACTGGGGCTGAACCACACCCCAAAGCAGCCCCATGGCTGTGACAGGACACTGGACAGGGGTAGTGGCAGGATGGGGCCACTGGTGGTTGCATGGGCGCCGGGTCAGCCCTGTCAAAACATGATCGTTAAATTTTGAAACTATGCTTGAGATGCCATGTGTAACTGCAGGCTACCTCATCCACTATCTCCAGTGATGTAAAAATGCAACATGCTATGCTGTAAAATGTCTAATCCTGTAAAAAAAAGAAAAAAAAAAGGCAGGGGGAAAGAAAATAGCTGCTTGGAGAAAGCTGATTTTATAGCACCTTCTGTTTCGGAGGCTTGGGGAAATCAGTCCCTCTAAAACAGGGGCCAAGCCCAGATGTTACTTGTAGGATACTGTAGGTGAAGTACAGTTACAGGCTCGGAAGTGGCACCTCCAGGACAGCTGCAAGTGCTGCCCGCCGATCTGGCATACAAGCAGGAAAGATGTTGCTAATTTTGAAATAGCTGGAGGGACAGAGAAGTCTCTCTTTAGGAACAAGTAATCCTCTGTTTATTTCCTTTTATGACCAATCAAACTGGTGCTAGTACCCTGCTATAGGAGGAAAAACATTACTTTCCTCCAAAAACACTTATGGAAGAAAAGCTTTCACAGAGAAAGCAGCTTTGTTGATTTCATGGGGAAAAGAAAAAAAAAAGTTTTCATGCACAATTCCCTTTGCTGGTTTTGACCTGTCACAAGGAACAAGCCAGATGCATCCAGTATAGTGGGTTTTCATATTTTTATTTGTTGTCAAATGTTGATAATGACAGCCATTCAGAAACTTGTAAAAGGAATGCACACATACTTGAAATGTGTAAATGCTTTCAAGTACCATATGTGCCAAGCACTAATCTCAGATTACAAACCTAATGACTAACAGCAGCACTTTTAATGAGCATTTTGAGGGAGGAGCTGTTGAAGGAGAGTAACCTGAAGGCAGTCAGGCCAGAAACAGAACTAATAACATGCGCTTGGTCGCACATGTCCTTCCATGGGCATTTTGGAATATCTGAAAAGAGTTGCCTAGGGAAAGGGACAGCAGTTTACCCTTACTGACCCTTAGCATGAATCTCTGGCTGCCTGTTTATGGAGACCCAACAGACTAGCATAACTCAAAAAACTGTAGGAAAATCATTATAATATTAATTCTGAAGTATAAAAGTTGTCAAAGGACTTGCCATTGATCTCACAAGAGGCATAGCTGATACAGCATCAAAACCCTGAGAATCTTTTGTTCAGCATGGCGGCCAGAGGCAGACACCTTATTTCCCTGATTTTTTAACTGGCCAGACCAAGAAACACAGTGGCTGCATGCAGAGTACTATCTTATCTTCAGGTTTGGATTAACTAGACACACATTTAGAAATACAATACTGAGTGTGTAAACATCTGATCAAAACTTGCCTGAAGCATCCTGTCTTTTTACTCCTGAAATACATGTGAATCATGCTTCTCTCTGCTCTTTATAGCTTACAAACAAAATGAAAGAAACTAAGAAAAAATTAAATAAATGAAACAGACCATATATATATTAAAGGAATACTTAATAAAGGAATACAATACAATACAAAAGATTCAATTATGTGGAATACTATAGTTCCTGACATATTTTCTTCATTAGCGTGTACAGTTTCGTAAAACTCATGTAGAAGAAAATATGTTGTTTCACACTGGATGTTGACAGTTAAGACTTTGCTCTTATTCAGTTCAGGAAAAAAGTCAGAGGACCACTAGAGCTTTCATTTATTTGCCCTAAAACAAAACACATTTTTCATGAAGTTACCATGAATATCCAAGCTTGACTTGAGAGTTTTCCTAAAATCATGGATCCTGAGGCCCTGGTTTTCCTAAGGTTCTTATTCAGAGTGGTTGCTCTGTACATCATTGAGCAAGAGAGAAATACATTGGAAAGGGTTTTCTTTAAAAAGTCAAAGAGAATTAGGCAAACAGCCTAAACACACCATCAGGCACAAAGCCAGAAACCTTCATTCACAAGCACATTGTAACGTAACCCTGCCTAGCTTTTGCCATTACTTCAATGGTATCACTGTCGTAAAAACATCCAATTCTGATGACTGAGCAAAGTTCTAATGGATTTTTTTTCTAAATGTCTCTCAAAGCGTTTACTACCAGAGTGCGATTTTTCTAACATTGGTTAAGATATATGGTTCTTTGGTTTATACATATATATATATTTAATAATCTCCACGTGGAAGTCAAATGGTGTGCTACCAATCATGTGTGTGATGGTTTTACATCTTTAACATCTCATGTCAGAAATGAGAAAATGGTAGACAAGAGAATAAATCCCAGAAAATATTCTGTATTCTTATCTTACCTTCCTGCTCTACTACTACATTTGGTGACAATGTAGTAACATAATGTGGTATACAGTGTATGTATATGTACAATGTACAGTTAATTGCAGGTGCAGAAATAAATTCTTCCTATTTTCCATGCTTAATATTATTGATTACAAACATCTTGCAAAGTATATCACAAAAAAATGTGTCTAGAGATACCTGGTTTTGTTGGCTTTTGAAAGTCACTTCCTCTCTACTATAATACCATATGTTAAAGCTATATATTTTTGCAGTGAAATTGCAGAAAAAGACACACTAGCTAAGGTTTCTCTTGATTCATGTTACAGCACTTACAAGAATTAGCCCTTGGGGATGGGGGGGTGCTGCCCTGTTCTAGAGCACACAGGTATGTCTGTGTCCTTGCAGTCTGCAGTGTAGGTCTGAGTCACGGAGTATCCCAAACACCTTGCCAATGTACAGAACAACAACAATAACAAAAAAAACCTCCAAGGATGCCATCTTACCCCTCAAATACTTAAGATTAGACCCAATCTGGTATTGAAATTGCTTCTTACCCATACACTATACTTTACAATCTCCTGGTGCCTTGATGATATGTCTTATCTAAAACGACTGTCATCTCGAGTCACCATTTGCAATTCAGGACACTTCCAAATACAGATAGACTACCAAATATGCACATATGCAATCATATTTTGCAAGTATTGAATCTATTAAAAAACACTCAAATAATACATTGTTTAATTGCATTCCTGAAGGAGGCATGATACTGTCTTTTTTGAGCCAAAAATCTTCCTTGGTTCAAAGCTAGGTACACTGCTGAAGGTAAATGTCTTCTGTAATTTGCTAACTGTATTCAAATCAGTTAAATACTGTGTACAAAAAAGAACAGGCTCCAAATTTTGTGTAGCTGCAATGACTCTTCTGTCATTTCTACATTTCCTTTCCTACATTGCACAATTACCACAGCAACTGTTTGATTTCACTTCTTTCCTCCTCCCCTCCCAAAAAGAAAAGCTCATAAATCTTCTATTATTCTAATTTCACACTCCACTTCTAATAAAAATACTTCCCAAAATGCAAGACTGTCTGCTTATACTCTGCTGACGTTTTTATCAATTCAAGCCACTAACCTAGTCATACTCATAGAGTACAAAGATTTTCTGCTTGTGCCAGAATACACAAGCAGCTTGTTTATGACTTCCTTTTTAGCCTCTAGCAGCTGTGCATAAATATCTTGATTATAAAAATGATCTTAATGTCATCCTGGGATTAAAAACATGCCTACTGTCCTGTGTCAAGTTTCAGCGTCATAAATGAGCCCAGTTTGTCAATTAGACCTATTAATAATTCTTCAAATGTGTTGTAAGGAGAAGAAAAGGATCTTGCCTCAAGTTTCCAGAATTTCTCTGTACAAAGAAAGTAGAGGAGGACAGAGCAAAAGTCTCACCTGTTGGACACAGATTTAGTTGAAACTAATTTACTGGACTACGTATGAGTGGTTAAAGCTATTGCTGGACTGAGTAAACTGTGCACTGATCTTCCCCTCACTCTTTTAGCTAGCCAACCACTTTTGCTATACGTGAGTCTTTAACAGTAAGAAACAAGGCAGAGACAGAGAGATAGGGGAACATCCCATGCCAGGGGGTGGGACTCAAAGATGTTGCGCTCAGGCAGGTGCGGGTATATCGCAGTGCTCATCCTGGGAGAGCAAGAAATACCATAGGGGACTTCTTTTGGAACAGGCTGCTAGGCAGTGGACTAAGAATTGCTCTTGAAAGGAGAATGTAATACCTGTTTTTATGGCAAGGCACAAAATGTGTTAATGAAAACCCTTCAAACATAGAAGATAAAGCAGAAATAGTTGCAGTCCTTGAAATTAAATATTTCTTGTACTTAAGCAGGAGGGAACCCCACCAATTAAGGCTCAGCAAGTATGGCAGTCATGAGAGCTGCTGGACTGCTAGGCAGTCCGGCAATTGCTTTATCTGGAACAGCACAGCCTTTACAGTGAAAGCTACAAATAAAACAGCACAGTCAAACTTTTTAGAGCCTGTCCTGAACTGGACACATAAATTGCTAGTATGCCACTTACTTCTGTCCAAGAGAATAAAGATGTCTTCTGTAATAACTGGATCAGATTATGAAGTTGACAGACACTAATCTTCCCTCTCAGCTTGGTCTCATATCATTCCCTGAAATTAGATAACAAAACTGAGATGCAGGACTATGACTGAAGCAGTTTTAAAGTTGCAAGTAACCATGGTATAAAAGATTTCAGACTTTGTCAAACCCCAAGAGAAAACCTGATCAAAAGCAGATAAATTACAAAATGCTCAATTCTAGAAATAGTCTGAGGCAGTGGCTGTGTGTGTTCCTACAAGATACCTAACTTCTCAGCACAGTAAATTTTGTTACTTGAACAAGCTGTCATGTAGTGTATGGTTTCATTCTAAACATCATCTCTTCTGTAATTCCAGGCATAAACTTAAGTTTTTTTCATGTGACCATTAGGTATTATAAAATATTGGGCAAAAGGGTAAGCAGAAAGCAAAGATAATTTGTACCTTCAGGTGCCAGAAATACTGGAGTTATCTCAGCCTCACACATGGGCTTCAAGGCAATTCCTCTTGAAAACGGTGTATTACTTTGTATGTTCTTATTCCATGGTCATAGCCAAAATATTTTTATAAGAGTAATGTTTTATTTTGAAACTAGAGTGACAACCTGCAGCTTCCTATAAATTTTTCTCCTTATTTATGTAAAATGTCAAAAAGGAAGAATATTCTGTGTGTAAATACTGAAGTTCCACATTATATGCTCAATATGCAAGAGATTGTATACTTCTGGTGCAGGATATAGTGATGAAAATACTCACAAACCATGAGCATCTCTTATTCTCAATTACACAGTAATCATTTTTATCCTCCTAAAATAATGCATGAACATAACTTTTCCTTGAACAAAATAAAAATCTGGACATTTTTTTCAATTTCAAATACGTCTTACTATTACTACCATGCAGCTGAACAAATAGAAAGAAATTTACACTCCTGAAATGTCAAAAAATAAGAATATTTCCATTAAGAATTCAACTAATCAAATTCTTTTCAGGTTTCTTCTTAAGTGATTTTTTTAAATGAAATTTTGATGTGGCCCTCTTTTTTGATTTCTTGATAGACTTTTAGGTTTGGGTTGTTTTTGTTTTTTAAAATCCATTATTTATGCAAATTTGCTTATTATTTACTTAATGTATTCTCTTTTTTTATATTTGATGCTACTTCCCTAGAAGTTTGCCATATATAACTTTGCTTACCAATTGCATCACTGAAATTTCTAATTTTCAAATAATTTCGTGACTGTCCCTAAAAAAATAACACGTAAGTAATGGTAAAAACTCTTTCAGTGAACATTGTATTATCTGAGAAGTCAGCAAGTGTTAACCAGAAGTGAAAGGGGGAAAATCCACTCAAACTTTTTCCAATAAAATGTTTACATAAAGTAGTCACAGCTGTAAAGACAAATAACATACTTACAGATTACTACTAAAAGACACTGTAACGTTTCTTTTGTAGGCTTGATACATTCCTTGCATTTTTCTTTTTGATATCACAAAGATTTACAGTTAATTCTCTGTTTAGAGGTCTTACAACTCTGTGTTCATAACTTAACACCATATTCACTATTTCAATCCATTGCTGTCAAAGTCTGAAGGAGCCCAGCATCTTTTCATTTCCTGCAGAAAATAACTTTTATTATTTCAGGAAGAACACTCGTACTGTGAGCAGTGTTTAGAATAATTAAATTTCACTCTGACTTTTCCATGCTAGCCTGAAAGCACCTGGCCTCATCCCTCCTTCCTGCAGCCCCCAGTGGGACCACCAGCCTGGCCCACCCCCTCACAGTGCTGGAGGATGTCACAGACGCCACCACCAGCCCCCATCTCTGCCCACCGTGCATGGATGCTGTGGGAGAGCCAGGGAGGGCACGGCCTGCGCTGGGGCAGCCTCATCTCCCAGCCTGTTCCCCCTCCCAGAGCAGCCCTGGCAGACACGGTTGAGTACAATTCTATGTTGCCCGGTGTCTTTGCAGATTGTACCAATGTTGAAGCAAAACAGAGAACACACTTTAAAATTAAAGAGAAATAATGACAAAAGGAGGAGCCAGGAAAACCGTGAGCACTAATTTTCCTCATTTGTTAGCTCGCAGTCCCTTGCCCATCGCAGTTTCCCCAAACCCCGGAAATGGCAGCAAGAGGCGGGTGCACTGCTTGTGGTAACTGTGGAAAATGAGAGACAGCAACTGTCCTCTGAAGCTCTGAGAAAAAGACATTATTTCTAGCCTGAGAGCAGACAGCCCTTTGATTCATGCTTGAAAAAGTAGTTTTCACCTTTTTCCACTAGGCAGTAGGGTGGTGGCACTGCCAATGGTGTCACCAGGCAATTACTCCCCTTAGTAGTGTGGTTCCCCATGGAAGAGCAGGGTCTCAGTCCCATGGGTTATCAGGGTCTTTATTTCATAAGCAAACCTTCACTGACGTGAACGTCCTCCTGGGAAACATCTATTTCAAACTAGTAATTTCTGGCAGAAAAAATGAGGGTGTTCTGATAACAATCTTCCAGCACTGCTCTCAAAAGCCAAAAGACAAACAGCACCATTAAAATCTCATGGGCAAGGGTTATTTAATTAATGCTCTTGTGCCCTTTAGCAACCAGCATCTGAATAAAGAGCAAAGGGAAAGAATTAAGCAGCTAGGAGAGACTTGTACAATAAAAAGAGAGACATACTCACTTTCTGCTAAAGACCTTCATATAGGTCTTCACAAAGGTTAGCCTAGGACATAGTGTGCGTATGCTGTGAAAATAGCGTTACTTGATTATATCAGTTGCATCCAGACGCTAACTTTTTTTTCTCCAGGAAAAAAAATGCTATTAGTATTTCTATCACATTCTTAATCTCATGCATAAGTGACAAAATGTCCTATTTCTGCAGGTTTTTTGGTAAGGAAAGTGACCATGTATGCAAACAATAGATACTGTAAGAGGTAACATGCTCTTTTCAGTCTTACTACCATGGTATGTAGATGCCCTTATTCAAGATAAAAAACAATGGTGGTATCTTTGGTTCCCCTATACACTAAAAGTGGTGATCTTGTAGTAATTAAATATGTTGTTGTTTTTCTAAAAACTGTCCCAGGTAGGAATATAAATGTCACTGATATTTTAGTTCTGAATCTGAAAAGGATTTTATAAAGGGCTTGAAAACTGATTCAAGATTTTAGATCTGAACCTAATGTAATTTTTATACTGAATTTTTATACTTTTTGCCCTATGCATATGGCTAATAACTTTTCAGATCTGCTTAATTTTGAATTTCTATTCATTAAATTTCCTCTTTTCTGACTTAGATAAAAATCTGCTTATATCCATTCAGAATGAATGCTGCTATATTCTAGCTTGTTCCTGGGACGTGCTGCTTCTCCATATCCACACAGCTATCCCTTTTAGAGTACTTTGTGTTCTTCTATGCTATAATGTCTACAATAAATAAGTAAAGTTTCTGCAGTACATGGTAAGGAGTCTTCATTGGTGAACAGAAATTTATTTTTATAGCTTAGTGACATACATTTTCTGATACCAGTGCAAAGCTATCCAGCTGTCAACATAAGTTCTGGAAGAATGATGAAGACTATAATTGAAGAACACTTTTAAAATAATTTTAAGAGTTACAAGGGAAATCCACTAGCAAGAACTGATTCAGTATTTACATCTAGCGTTAAAGGAAGGAAATTAGTTTGTTTTTTTGATTTGGGGTATTTTCTTTTTTAAATTAACCACCAGGAAAAGCAAATTTAAAATGTGGAATTTGTTGTCTATGTCTGATAAATTCCTTTTATCAGGGTTATTTGAAACTATCTCAAACATCAAGCATAACCTTCCTATTTAATTATCTTCAATAATGCTGAAATAGCTAACATTCACATACTGTAGCACAATGAAAATGGGGAGATGATTAAAGTTCGTCTCACGCTCCTTGAACTACTTGGCCCCAAACTGGGATTTACACTTACACAGCAGGAAACATGTATCAACAACAAGAAGTCTGTAGTAGCAGAGAATGAGATTTCCATACAGAGGAGAATAAAATGGATAATAATTTATTAATAGGCAAATGGTGTATTTATGTGCCTAAAAAAACCCCAATGTTTTTCCTTAGAAAAATGAATTTCCAAGACTCAGATTAAGAGCCATACAGCACTGATAAAATATATATGAAGAGCTCTGAAACTGATGCCAAAGTTTTTTGGCTGCCTCAAAATGCAGCGCAGCAAAGTGCACAAATGTGAACATATCTATGAAATATCTCTATTCATCTTAAAAACCCTTGCTTCTTTTAGAGACTTGTTCAGCCTGGGGAAGAGAAGGCTGCGGGGTGACCTCATTGCAGCCTTTCAATACCTGAAGGGAATCTACACCCAGGAGGGGAGTAAACTCTTTGAAAGGGCCGACAATAGCAGGACTAGGGGAAACGGATACAAGTTGAAGGAGGGAAGATTTAGGTTGGATGTTAGGGGGAAGTTCTTTACTAGGAGAGTGGTTAGGCCCTGGAACAGGCTGCCCAGGGAGGTTGTGGATGCCCCGTCCTTGGAGGTGTTCAAGGCCAGGTTGGACGGGGCCCTGGGCAACCTGATCTAGTAAATGTGTATGTTTGGTGGCCCTGCCAGGCAGGGGGGTTGGAACTACATGATCCTTGAGGTCCCTTCCAACCCGGGTCATTCTATGATTCTATGACTTCCTACATGTTAAAATGTACAAAAAGTCAATAGGAGCTGGTGCAGAGCTGTGTGCCTTTTAAAGTCTTTCCAAATATTGTAATCAGCAAAACTTTGCATGTTACGCATACATTGCATGTTTTAGAAACTCCTGCCTTTAAAATATTGAGCAAAATTTAATAAGACAAGGTTTATCTTGAAACCATTTTATATATCCCCAGGACTGATTTTGCCATAAAGTTATTACATGTCTGAACATAAAAGGACAAACTGTTTAGTGATGAATGTATCCTTTACCACATAAAGAAATTTACCTCTTCCTTATTCCTTCCCTCCCCCATTTCAAACCATTCTTAATCAAACTCCTTTAGTTCAAAGCTGAATTCACCTAAAAGATTTCAGTTCTTCAAAAATAAAATATCTTGAAATGAAGAATAAGTAAAGTTAGGGGAACTGACACAGCTTCTATTATAATGAGCACTTTGCATTATGTTCTTAATGGTTTATAGGGAGGGAATGGTAGACCTATTTTCAAGTTTGAGAAATTGTCTTTCTAGTGAATATATATAATTTGAGGAGACAGAGTTGCTCTGCAAAGCAAAATTACTTCTAAAGGTTCTCCCACCACCTGAAGAACTAAGGAGATATATTTTCAAGTCATTGTCCTTTTTTTATTTGGGCTTCCAGCAGTCATGCCTTTTCTGGGTTTCCACAGTCACTGGTGTATACTTTTTAAAAAGACATTGGTACTTACTAACTAGTACTTCAAGGAAGAAAGTGAGTATGAATTAATTAACTAAGCACTACATAATTTCTTGTCTGGGTGAAAGAAGAACGCGCCTGTCACTTAGCTCAGATAGTCTTTGCCTTATTCACAGTGTTTTAGTAAAATACAAAGGTGCTATTACCAGTGATAAACATTCACTGTGTAATTTACATTATACAGGAAAACAAATATTTAGCAGCAAAAATATTTAGATATTGTCGAAAGATACTTATCACAACCTATTACGTATATATAACAAAGTTAGTGATTCTGAGAAATACTAATCCGTAAAGTAGTATGGTAAATTAAGCTTCGTGTACCTCAATCTTAAGAATAAGACTGCATGTAAGGAGGGGTACAAAACAGCTCTGGTCCTTTCCAATGCTTTCAGTTCAAACTAATTCAAACAGTGTTCATTTTTGCTGTTTTTTTCTACAAAGGAACCATTCTACTAAATGAGTGTGTATGGAGGTGATGGTGGGAAAAGGAATGAGCATCTTGCCCCCAGATGCTAAGTGAATACAGAAGCATTTAGCTACATCTATCTTCTAGACATATCCTAGAAGCCTACAGGAGACAGATTTGACCTTAACACCTTCTAACTAGGCACACTGCTGTACAAACAGATCCGTAATGAAAGAGGACCTTGTATTAAGGAGAAAGAAGTGTACTTTCTTCAGGATACATCATCAGCTGTAGAACATCTGTGTGAAGGCCAT
Source organism: Pterocles gutturalis (assembly GCF_000699245.1). Classification (NCBI taxonomy): domain Eukaryota; kingdom Metazoa; phylum Chordata; class Aves; order Pterocliformes; family Pteroclidae; genus Pterocles; species Pterocles gutturalis. The sequence continues at coordinate 58,108 of NW_010117750.1, forward strand.
TCAGGTTTAGCAATTCACAACTAATCATTTATCAGGTTCTCCTGTTTCTACCGATACCACTGAGAAATAATGATTCTGAATTTTTGAAAGAGATGCTATATCCACATGACTTTTAATAGCCCTTGATTAGGATGTTTTCCCATGAATTTTGACTAGACACTGCATGACTCCATTTATATTTTTGGTGACCACAGCATTCTTTGCCAATGACAATTTAGTTACCTCCCTTTTGTTTCTATAGAATGTCTCCCCAGTAATTCACTTGCTGCATCCCCCTGGACAATCTGCATGACACCTGGAAAAATTACCTTCTTTAGCTGACCCTTTAATTTTCCATTCATAAACATCCTTGTTTTGATGTACTTTCCATTTTTACTCGGCATTGTTATTAGTGGACTTTTTTGCTTCTACAAAAGTGTTGAATTTGAATACTATATAACTGTGGCTTTTCATTAGTATATCTTCAACCAGGGCTTAATTAAGAAATGCCTTCTCACTTTTGAGTTCTTTCATAAGTTTCTCCTAACATACAAGTTTATGATGCATAAAAAGCGTTAGCCTATGCGTTATATTCCTTCCTAACACTGTCCTAGTCTACTTACACTTAGCTGAAGTCACATTTTATATGGTGATAATATAGCATAATATAGTATTTTCCTCTGATGGTTTTTTTCCAAGTTTTCAGTATCTCTTACAAAATTAGTTGGAAAGCCTCAGTGCTATTCCCCACCCTCCCAGGGCACGACATTCTAATCTGAAGTGATTTTGTTGTACTTTAATGATATAGTAAATAGACTCCTTTGGTTCGGTTGTTGTTTGGGGTTTAAGATACAGTACAATTCTTCTTCCAAAGTGATCTATACTGTCATTTTTTCATTCCTGGTGACAAGAATGTTCTTGATTTTCCTCCACCAACCTCCTTGGATGCATCAACATATGCATTTAGAAAAAGTGCTTCTATTTATCCACCTTGCTTTCTACATCTACCTCCTAAATATAAGGGTATATTTGGTCTTTTCTCATGCATTTTTTGGCCCTGCTCGGTAAGTATTTTAGACCTCATGGTATGCAGGTTACTTTAGAAAGACTGGGAAGGGTGGGTATGCATTATACAAGTTACAACCAATTATGGAATAAAATAGTTAATTTTATACACATAGAAAGTGACTCCAAATAAGCTCAATATTTCTCTTAGAAGGCACTAATTGATGCTAACATCAGTCTTCGATTTCAATTACTCATTCTCTGTTGAATGTCTGTATACAACAACCCGAAGGACATGGAAACATCTGGAGTTGCAGACAAACTATACACTTTATCGTTTTCATTAATTTTTTCACTTTTGCCTATTCCATTTTTACTTTGCATTTAATAAATTGTATATACAGCTGCTTAGTACTTTAATATACAGGACGGTTTTCAATCTTCCAGTCCCTGAACTGGAATGCTTTACTAATTTCAGGTTTGGTGGGGTTTTGGGGGGTTTCTTGTTGTGTGGGTGTTTTGGTTTTGGTTTTTTTTTTTTTTGGTCTTTTACTGAATCTGATCCTATACCTATTTTCTCGAGCATAACTTTAAACTAAGGTAGGGGTTTTTTTCTTTGCTTCAGTTTTTGGCAGTCTTGTGTCTTTTCCTGGGTATTTAACACTTGCCTTTAAAACATCTGTATATTTACTTTTGACTTAATGGACTGCACACCTCATTTCAGTTTAATTATATGACAGAGGAAGAAGTAATTAAGTTAATTTTATGATTTTGCTGTATCAAATGCCAGAGAGGGTGTCACCCCCAAACAAAAACCGCGAACTTCTTCTCAGCACCCGCTTTACTAACTAATTCAGTAATTCGTATTAATAGGACGGTGTTTAAAAAATAAATTTACAGCCTAATTTGTGCTACATGTCATTGTCCTTACCCTACAAGCTGTTGTAAATCATCTAGGGGCCCGATTCCCACCAGCTCCGCTCCGCTGCCGCGTTGCCCTGTCACCATCACCACAGGCCCCCGAGGAAAGCGCCCGGCTGTCGGGGCCTCGCGCTGCGCGCCCGCCCGCCCAGCAGGGGGCTCCCTCACCCGTTAGCGGCGTCCGCAGGCGCTCCGGGGTGTGCGGGGGTTGCGGGGGCACCGTGCGCTGCGGTCCCCAGGGGCTGTAAATATCGGGGGACATAATGGAATCGAAAAGAATTTAAGCAAAGTTCCCCGAGTCCTTTCAAAATGCTCCACGCCGCAGCAGAAAGCTTGGGGAAATAAGGAATTTTTCCAAGGTTATTCTTACCCTCCATAGAGTATGTCCATGTAATTTTGCGGAGCGTCCGCTGCAATATTTAGAACCTAGAATGAGTAGCAGCCAGCAAGGCAGAGATAGTCCCATCCTGCCTGTCACATCACAAATAACCAATAGCCAGAACTAGAGTGAGGAATACCTGAGAATATTTTCTATTAAAAGTTTTTGCATTCCCATGAGTCTTAATTTCTGATTTAACAAATTATTCCATTGAACACATCCGACAGCAGCAATATTCATTAGAATGACAAACTGGCTACAAAGTACACAGTTTTAATTAAAAGTAACTTATCATTAACAATCTGCAGTTTTAACTTGTTTCCAAACTAGTGCTAAAAAATAAAACCCAACTCATTTGCAAACATTATACAATAGAGAATTTAAAGTTTCACTGGCTTTAAAGCCTTCATACATCCACTTCTGATTGACATCTTCTGTGTTACTGCCTTCCGAGTCCTGTCCTGAGATTTGCATAAGTATCAAACGCATCTGGATTTCTGAAAACCCAGGAGAGCAGAAACTGAGCATGCTTCCTGAGACCAAAGTAAAAATGCGAATTTTACTAGCTGCAAAGGCCATGGGAAGATGTGCCCACGCAGAGAGAATTGCTAGTGAAAGGCTGAGGGAGTAACAGCCACACGCAGCCAGCAAGACCAGGAGGAAGCAAATAACTGTAGCAGGTGTGGAAACTGTAAGCTGAGAAAGGATGTGATTAGAGCTGGAGGAAATATGGGACAAAAATATGGGAAGGAAATGCTGAAGAGTGAGGGGAGCTTTAGGGCCTCACAAATGGGCTGGTGAGAAGGAAGTCTGAGATGGGAAAACTTGTGTGGGAAGGTAGTGGAATGAGAATGAGAAAGAGGGCAAATGGAAAGGAGGAGCTCCTTCCTGGGTGTAACAGGGG
>NW_010117750.1:61326-93760 GCF_000699245.1 Pterocles gutturalis
TGGGGGCTGGGTGGGGAGGGGGGGGGTAGGAAATGCTGGGGTGTTTAAGCCATGAGACAGAGGGAGAAGCCTGATATTTGGGACACAAATGGTATGAGACTAGGAGGTGGATGTGCAGCTTCACTACCTCAGTCCCTCCTTTTTTGTATTAGAATTTAAGTATTTATTCTACCTGTATTATACAGATCCCTTATATAAAGGATGCAGAGTCTGTAATAGGACAGCGGAGACAGATTCCTAAAGTCAAACCCCCAAGACATTGAACCTGAAGAACTCTATTTGGAGTGTGGCTTACAATACACAACCTCCCCTGTAAACCTCAAAGCCATGTTCACCATCAGCATGATCTTGCTAAAACAGCTTATAAGAAACACAGGGCAGAAAGCATCTGATATATTTACTTAGTTTCAGACTGATTATAATAGAGAAGTATTTCTCGGTATTTTGTGGTTTCTTTTAAACATAGAAAGAATGCATTCTAGCCACACCCAGCAGAGCCTCAGGAAGGCAGCTAAAAGTGACAGTAAATATTGCAAGTTTGTTGAAGAGTTCAGCTTCAGAGGAAGCAAAGCCATTGTTAAATTAAGTTCAGGTTAGAGAACTACTTCAGTTCAAAAATATGTCTGCAAAACCAAGAATATTTCTATTTTGACTTTTTTTTTCTCTCTTTCAGAGTAGCCCTGTCAATTTTTAGTTGCAGTATTTTTTAAAAGAGACAACTTTTGCTGCAATGGTTATTACACACCTCAAGCTGAAAAAATAATTTAGAGTCAAAAAAACTTCCCTCCACCCTTCAAAAAGACTGGAGATTTCTTTTGCTGTGGCTGCTGAACTAAAACTACCAGAATTTGCAAATGTAGAGATGGAGCAGGTAGCTGGCACCAAAGCCACGTGCTTTAGGAACAGTTTAACACACCTCCCCCTTCACCACCACCACTTCTCAGTCCTTATAGCCACACACACACAAAGGAAAAAAAAAACTTTCACAAGTTCTGAAAGTGTTTAGGATCCACACATCTGCTCCAAAACCCACCTAGCTATTTAGTTGTAGAGATAACTACTGCTCAGGAGTTACCTCTCAGGGCACATAGGACCAGGGCAGCTCCTGAGGGGGCAGTACGGGCTGGTAACGGGGTCCAGCATCAGCCCCTGACACGGGGTCCAAGCAAGAAGGAAAGGAGATGGAGCCAGAGACAGACTATATTGTCTGATAGGCGCACACAGGAGAGGAGAAGCTACCTGCAGGATGGGTCCTGGAGGCAGGGCTAGAGACCAACACTCCCACCTCGTAGCTCAGGGGAGGACTAGCAGACCCAGGCTGGGCTTAAATAGGGCTCCTGGGCACATGGGAAGAGGAGGGGTGGGTGGGCAGCCCAGGTGAGGCTGGGCAGGCCATTGAGTTCTATAAGGATTGTCGAGGCTCTGACATGATGCATGCAGCAGATGAGTTCTGATTAATCATGGGCTTTTCTGAAGCTCACAGGACATGTAATATAACGTGTGCTAACTTAAATAAAAGGAAAAGAGGCTAAAGTTTCTTAGTTCAAATGTGTGACATGCTTAGAGCATGCATAAGTCGTATGTCTAAAATCATATCTTGTGATTTTCAGTTTAATTGGTTTTGGGGCTGAACTTGCAACTCAGATAGCCGTCAAGTGCAAGATATTAAAAGGCGCTGGTATGCCGTAAGAGCAAATGGATTATCTGAACATTCCATAAGGGTATATTACAGGAGTGCAATGCAATTTTTAGCCATTTGAGAAGCCAGATTGGCTGCTATATACACGCATAGCACTGGATTAGTAAAGCTTTGTTTTAATGTCTGCAAAAAGAGATATACCACAAAACAAAAAGAAAAATGCCTTATATCCTTCAGGAGCTGGCTTTATAGATGGCTTTGAAACATTTGCCCAGCAACCTCCCTGAATCTGTTCAGGGCTAAATATAATTAAAAATTGGCCATAAGTGCAGAAGCTACTTCTGAAAAATAGACTAATTTTCTTCAGACATTTATGTTCCTCTGTGTCTTTGCTTAAATGCAGGATCATTTTCAAAGTATTGCCAATAAGCAAATATTTCACTATGCCAAACACTAAGAACCTTCCTGGGATCTTGCTGAAGAACCCTCAACAAAAGCTGTTGATTTTAAATTTTACTTCACACTACTGCAATTTGCACTTTCAAATTAAACTCATAAACATCAATCACATATTACTTCTAAATAGTAGTCAGTGTTCCTGGCCCAAAGAAGCAGGAAAGATACTTTTTTGTCTTTCTGTTTTATTTCATGGGAGGTTTTTTTATTTATTTTTTTGATCCCATCTTTTCTATTTTTTTTTTTTTTTTTTTTTTTTTCCCCCAGTCTAAATTCTTTTACTGGGTTAAAAACAAAAAAAATTTTTTTTTTCCCCCAGTCTAAATCTCTTGACTGGGTTAAATACGTGATCCAAATAACACCTTATTTATCACGCTGTTTGGTGATGGATGGTTTGGTGATTTCCTCCTATTCTTTTCCAACTGTAAAACTGAATTAGATTCTACACCGTGCAAATGTACACAATACACATTGTAATGGCAGCTGGTGGAGTGCCGCTGTAGCCAATTCTGAGTCTTTTGCCAGTCACAACTTCTGTTTCTTGTCTTCTGTGCATAGCCTCTGCCAGCCCCCCTCCCAACCAGCACCCTAAAGAAAATGTTAAAAGTACCAGGCAATGGCACCAGCTGGTCCTATTTTCTGTCCAAAGACATTCACGGTCTGAGATTGGAGTCATGGTCCCCTAAAAGCCACATTTGCACAGAAGAAGAAAAAAACACTGTACCTTTTTGTCACAAAAAGTTCAACAGTTTAGAAAATAGGCTTATGTAGTTCCTGTTCCAGGTTGGTCCTTCTTTAAATAATAAAACAGCAGCTTCTCCAAAATATGAATGCACATGTGTACAAACACAGTAAAACCATGTAGATGTATGCCTTTGACATCTTTTCCACTTGTGTGTTTTTCTGAAAGAAATGAGCTGCTACCTATTTAAAAGAGTTTTAAACTTAAAAATACTCTTATCACCTTAACACCACAGATGTTCTTAATTGTTACAGACACTTGTTGTACAGTAAGCAATCACAAGACTAGCAGTCCTATGAAATTTGTGTGTGAAATGTAAAGGTAAAGAAAAACATAACTTGAACCCATCCTTCTTTTTCAATTTGTTTAGATTTTACTTTGCTTTAGGAATCAAAGATTTTTTTTTTTTTTAAATTCCAGAGGTCTCTAAACAAAGGCACACAGGCATTTAGCTTTAGATCTCTGTTTATTCATATTAAGAGGTCGTGATCTGAGCCAACAGAAGCAGGTTTCATTTTTTGATTTCCTAGTAAAAGTATGTAAGCCCACTGTTGGTCAATATATGACAAAACATATCTTGATGTGTCTATGTAAGTGATGGGACAAAAATATTTTGCAGACTGTTGTGAGGTGACCAACCATGATTAATTAATTTACTGTTCAATGATGTAACTGTTAAATAGCTTTTCTCCTCTCGGCTGCCAGTCTCTTAGTGTTATTGAGACAGCAGCTGAACTACTTCTCTTCCCCTTTCTCCTTGGTTAAAGTGAATTATCTCTTTATTTAAACAGCAAAAATGGTGTGTATTTCTGAAATTCTGTGATGTGCTGTGTGTCTGCTTCACTGCAGGTATAAGGGGAGGTTTTACTTTCTCCACGTATTTACCATTCTTAGTGTAAAGAAGGGCTTCGTGAACACTTTTAATGCCTAGGGTTTTTAAACCTAAGTTCATTTGTGTTTCTCTATCTAGCAGCGTATTATCTGCCTATGCACTTCCATAGCATTTTTGCTGCACAATCCCCTTCCTCATATACTGCAGAATACAGAAGCTTTTACTTGAATCCCCATTCTGACTAACCTCTCTTGGTGGCCTTTTTAATTTTCATAGATTGATATTTACATTTTGGAGTTGGAATAAACATTTTTAAGTACATTGTTTTTAATAAATAAACTTTTTAAAAATGCTTTTGGACTTTATTTAAATAGAGGTTCAGCTTGAAAGAAATCCCCCAAAACAGGCAATATCATTCTCTTTCAAAAGACTGTTTTGCCTTCTTTAACACAAGAAAAAGAGGAAGAATATGAATTTGAGTCTGTAACTTTTATACTCTTGGTTGTCTGAGGCCATCTCTTGCCATGCAGCCCTAGATCTTCCGTGCAGTACCATGCTTCTCAATGTTGGTTTTTTTTCCATTTGTGATCTCTTCATCCCTGAGATACAAGAGCTTCTGATGCAGTCACCTTCACCAGCTTTGTAATCATTCCCCTACTCACTGGGAATTTTCCAGTACTGCTCCCCAACTACTTTGGTTCCACGTTATAGAAAATCTTGAGCTAAATGATTTTTTTAAACTGAAGAATCCAGCCTATACATCTTATTTTCTAAAGTTCCTACATAATTCAATGGTATCCTTTCATTTCAGTAGCTCTGTGTCTGTAACCTTTGTAAAGAACTGCGGTATACAGTCTATCACATTAAGCATTATATTTCATCAATATGTTTCACAAAGTATTTAGTGAAAACTGGTCCAAGATGCAGACAAACCTAATGATCACACAGATTTTCTTGGGTTATCACACCAGACCTATATACAGTGTCATACTGAACTGTCCTTATCATTTATCACTAACAGCTTCCAATTAGCACACCAATGCTTTTAATTTCCTGTCCTCTGTCACCCCCTCATCCTTCCCCTGGTGGTTGCTTTTCATCAGCTTCGTTGCTTGCTAACTTCAGTTAGTAGCAAGTATCACAATATTATATATCACGGTTTCTGTGCAAGCTCCATAATGTCCAGGCTTCCTGGGTTTTTTGTGAAATACATGGTGACTACACCCTGAACAAATCATACACTGGAAGAAAAAAAAAAAAAAAAAAAGTACTGGTCTCTGGAACACTTCTCTCCCTGATCGCTTTATGATCTGCACAAATATTTGCAAAGGTAAAGCATAAAATCCAATGAAAGGGTTGGAGAGGATATGAAAAGAACCAGTTTGTCAGTTTAAAGCCCCACATCCAGCAATGGGCTGTGAGCTGTCTGCACCACATTTAAAACGGAAAGCAAGGGAGCAAAACATTCTGAACATACAGATAATAAAGAACAAGACAGACGGGGGACAGATGGCGACAGCAATTCTGAAACCATAATCTTCCTTGAGTATATCTAAAACAGAGCAATCATTTCTCTTCCCTGACATTAGCAAAGCATAACTCTGATTCACTGAAAATTCAGACTTTGTTCTGATCTTTCGTATGTAGGATTTAGTCCTTAGTGACACTGTAACTACTGAGTGCATTAAGAATCAAACAGACAGTTATTCTTCACATGTTATGAGAGGGTACTGAGGCTAAACAAAAGTACCTCTGGTTATAAAAAGTGAAATGAAGGGGGAACGTTATCTGCATTGTACCAGGAATAATTAGGAGATGTTGTAGAAGTAGAGCATCCTTGTCAGGCATAATGAAAAAAAATACTCCCAGCTTGGCTTCAGCTTGTGTTTTCCTCAGAAAAACTTATTGAGACCTATTTTGATCATCTTTACAGGAATAAAAACTGCTGAGTTGAGCAGAGTTATCCTGTGAGAAATGAGTTGGAAAGAAGACAGGGAGTCATCCCATTTTAGGGAGAACTGTGCTGGAATCTCCAGACTGCAAAACACACTGGTGGTGGTTCAGCATCATTGAAGAAGACATGGTAACTCAGGCCTGAGCCAAAGGCAGCGGCAGCAGCAGCAGGAGGCATATTGGCTGAATACTGAAGAGCAGATTCCATTCCCATAGATATGAAAATAGAAAGGAAACATGAAGCAGAAAGCTGTGGGGTGTGCAGGTGATATAAGGCACTTTACTTGGTAAAATGAGACTGATATTCCAATACGTGCAGGAAATAATCTTATTGGGACATATTTTTACCAAAGGGTAAAGTGTCAAGCTTTTGATCTCTAGATAAGAATATTATAACAATTTTATTCTGCCATAAAACTGTATTTACTCAACTCCCATGAGTGCACTTTTGTCTTTTCTTACATATACTCTAAATATTGGACACATATGTCTCTATCTTGTCTTGATATAATTGATCTACAAGCAGGAAAGCAGAAGATACTTGGAAACAACAGTTTTATGCTAAATTACTTTAAAAAAAGAATTGATACTCTCACAATAATTTTGTAGGTGCAAATATGACAGGATAACACCCCGTGTTTATAGGAATCTAGGGGAATCTATAACCTTGGGGTTACAAAGGGCATTTTTCCAGCTCCACCTCTCACTGCAGAACATCCTGAAGTCCCGATTATCACGCCACTTGAGGATTCTTACAGTGCTATTGCATTAAAAGCCATATTGCATTAAAAGCCATACTCCACAGCCCTTGCCTGATAGGGTGAGAAGTTATATCAGCAAAAAAAAACCAAAAAAAACCTTTCTGATCTACATTTCCCACCACGGGAGCAAGTATAAGTTACATTTAGGTTTGTGATTTCTTTGATTTTATTGAACAGAGGGAGGGAGGAGAAGAAACTGGTAAATTAAGTAAATAAAAAAGTTATAGATATGTTGCAGGTGTAGACTTTGCTTCTTGGACTAACAGTTCTTTAGTTTTCCATGTTGGATGTTGTTGTCTTTTGAGTGCATTTGGGGTATTTGAGGATATTTCTGAGCCAAGATTTTAAAACTGACACTTCAGTGTAATTAGGGCCCCTTTCACATCTCTGTAGCGCAAACAGTCAGGGTTTGTCAAGAAGTTTCTTTTTCCTCTTTTAGATGCAGATGAGCAACCAAAAATTTATTACTGCTATTATGTTAGGTACTTTTATTTAATTACTATAAAGCATAGCTGTTATGTTTTGAAGAGATTTTGGAATTAAAAACAGTGAGGAGGAAATAAAAACAATCAAGACTAAAGCAACAGAAAAAAAAGCACAACATTTTCTTTGCTCTTTAAAAGCAGAAACAATGCAACTTGTCTCTAAATAATTCACATGTGGTGCTGGGTGAGCTTCTCAGAGAGCAATATTTCCATTTTCATTTGCAAGTTTCCCCAACTGTTTCATTAAAATTCAAAGGCTGTGCTAGAAAACAAAGTAAAGTACTTTCAGGTATAGAGGTCTGGGTTTGGGTTTTTTTTTGTTGGTGGGTTGTGTTTTTTTTTTTTTTCATTTCAAACAGGCTGCCTTCTTCCCTTATCTTCTTCAGCAGCTGCCACTTATAAATGAAACAATTTTTTTAAAACTGCTGACTTCCAAAATTTGGATCACTAAATAAAAGCTGGTGAGGTGTGACACGGGTACATTCTGTCCTCCCATGGCCTTTCCTCTACTGTTGTGCCTCATCTCTGGCTCAGTCTGTGGCACTTCGTTGCAGCGCCTGATTTTTCTGGTGATGAAGAGATAATGGACCCTCTGAGAAATAAGACACCACGTAATAATGGCCTGCTTTACAGAAGCAGTCCATTTTAATTTCATGGTTGTTGCATTATCCCAGATGATTTCTCACAAGACATTACAGCAGGATCACAATAATGCCACCACTGCTACATACATAAAGCAAAGTTAACTTTAAAAGTGTTGTTCTTTTGAGTACTTTCATTCTCTAAGCTATACAAAGCATTAATTTATAATGATTGAATCTCCATTTCCCTCCCTTTTTCTTGTACAAAAGCATGTTTATCCTTTATATATATATGTATGCTCAAAACTAAAGTGGAGAGGTTTTGTTTCAACATAAGGAAGAGACCTGAGACCAAGTACACAATATTTAGTGGCTAATAGTCAATGGCCAAACATTTTTAAAGAATAATATTGAAAAGAGAAGGATATTCATGCAAGAAAGAAAGAAAAAAGGAAGACAATTTTTTAGTAGCTTTTAGTAGTTTGGTTTTTTTCCTTAAAATCATTAAATATGTTTTATTTCTTTAGTTGTTTCAAGAACTCTGTGACTCAAAATAGTTGATACAGCTTTTCGTTTAGATGATGCAGCTAAAATTTTTATTACCCTCAAAAAAACCCCCTACCCTTAATTTTAATTATTCTTATGTATATATAATTATGATAACAGCATGTGCACAAAATTATATCTGTCTTAAAAATACGCAGATGCCTATTGCTGTTATAGGCCTATGAAACTATGTCATGAAACTATTTAAAGTATAATTTTTGACATTTCTGGTATCTCAGTGGCTTTATTTTGTATTTCCAACAGAGCTCTAAAATGAAAGGCTCTTTTGACAGTGAATGTAACCCCTTGCTGTGCCTGAAACCCGTCTCCGTGTCTTTTCCAGTGATAGAATAATTTTGAATGTGCTGGTGTATAAGCCCATGTTTAGTTTTTGAGCAGTATTATGAATGATTAAAGTCTCAGGGAAAAAATACAGAACAAAGACCACCACAAATACTTGATATCTGTAAATAAATAAACAAAATATCAGTTACCCAAAGCTCAATCTGAACATGCATGCTTTTGGCTTAGTGCTATGTCTCTGGCAGTGGCCAGGAGTAGATGCTTATCAAATACTAGAATGATGCTCCTTTAGAATATGATCCCATTTGCCAGGGAACTAAAGACTGTGGACTTCCTAAAATTGAGTTGTTGTCATATATTCACTAACAGTTCTTGGTAAACTTTCATGTCTTTTTTCTAAATATTTTCATGGGGTTTTCAAATTTTAAAGACTTGAGCACCTGCATGATTGAATTTGCTCTTCTAATCTCACAACATTCCTGGCAATATTTTCAGACATATCTGTTATGTGGAAAATATGAGAAACAAGTGGATGGGCTGCATAATCTCAATGAGAAACATTCTATGAACAGAAGTAAAAAATAGGCCAATAATTTCACATATACTGTCGCTAGACACTAGCATAAAGGCAAAGGATTTCGTAACTGGGCATACAAATATGTAAGGACATTATTTCCATTGCATATTCCTTGTGTAACCCACAGGTTCAGGCTGGGTGCTTCTTCCTAGTGTCTGGCAGAGAGGAGGGAGGAAAAAACCATGAAGCCTACTACTGTCAGCAACAAAATGTTGTGACTTGCGTCATCTTAGCCAATTTTAAGGTTTAATTATTGGCTTATAGAGTAAAAAGTTCACTGTTTTTGTTTGTGTGACTTTTTAATTTATTGTAATAAAAAACTTGAAATTTTTCCAAGCGTAGATTCCCTCTATTGACACGGCTTTGCTTCCTCTTATTTTCAACCCTCTCCACTGCTAGGCTTTTACAGATCATAAAAGACAAGAGAATGAGTTTTTACATTTCTCCTACTGCTTTGTGATCTAATACCTCCCAGAGGTACATCTGGTATAAGAACTATTCATATCCTCTATTCATGTAACTTTTCCAGGTCTGTAAAATGTCAGAATTCTTGGAAGATTAAAAAGACAAGATTTTTAAAGCAGGCTTCAGTTATGACCACAAATCCCTCTGTCAAGTGAAGGAGAAAAGGGGGATAAACTTGAGGCTAATTCAGAAACATGCCTTGAATGGTTGGTCCCTTTCTGGTTAATCTTTTGATGTGACAGTTGCATCAGAAGCAGAGGCCAAATCACATTTCTGCTCGCTGATACTGATGGATCATCCTGTCAGCAGGGCAGACATGCCACCTCCCCAGGCACATCCCACTCTCTAACTCTAGGCCTGGAAGGGGGAGACTTCAGGAAATTTTTATCTTCTCATTCAGCCTAAGGAAAAGCTATTCAAAGTGCAAAATATATACTTTCAAGTGCATAATAATACGCAGTTCAACATACAAGCTTCTTCAGAACTAGCCTTTCATAACATTCACTTAAATTTTACATTTTCTGTGATTTTTAGGGACTTTACAGTAGTCTGCAACATGGCATCCCTACAACTCCATCTGAAATGGTGGGGGCTTTCAGCGTCTTGGGCCATTTGCTTGAGTAACATTGAGATTGCTCCCCTCAACAGATGCACAGCAAGAGATGTCCTGTTAATATCCAGGACATAAAAACAGTAATGAAAAATACTGCCGTGGTTTCACTAGATGTCCACTTCTAAAGTACTATGTTAACTCTGTATACAGAGATAGAAAACACACAACAGGAGTGAGGAAAGAAGAGAGTTGCTCACTGATCAGAACAGCCTACACACAAAGCAGCATAAGGGCCAATAAAACTAAAAAAATAAAAGCAGTCATCTCTATCCAGGACATCGTTGGTGTGATGGTTCAAGATTTCCATCCATGCTGTTCTTAACTACTGCAAGATCTGTCCTAAAGCTTAGTCATCCAACCCTTGTTTAGTCTCACCCCCCCTCCACACACACACTTCTTCCCATTTCTGTGTATGCTAGACAGAGATGCACAACAAACAAGATATAATAATTTCTGGATCCATTTTTCTAAGTCCTAGACACATGTATTAGAATTTCAAATTAATCCTTTACATACACATTGTCTAACATTTTTAAACAGAAACTAGCATGCTGTTCTTAGATCTTGGGTTTGTTAACTCCTTCTGAAACTCTTTATTTGCCTTGATTTGAGTAAGCCTAAATAGTTCTATATAATCTGTACATTTTACCTATTCAGAGCTTGGCTGTACTTAGAGCTCTAGGTTTATTAGAGAACATCTTGAATTGGCACACAGGTCCTTCAACTCACTAAAATGGGCAGAAACAAACTGTGATATTCTGATAGAAGAAAAACACATATGGATGGAGCTGGAATGGTATCCGTCTTTTGGTAGACGGTGCCATTAGCGTTTGTGACTAGATTAGCCCTTCTGGTCACTACTGGGGTTGAGCTTGGAGCCTGCATCTCACTGTTCAGTGACCAACAGCTCCGCTGTGGTCCTGCCAAGGCAGAAGTAAGTAACTGGTCCTGCATCGAGGTGCGTTAAGCGATTACTACCGTTTTAAAATGTTCCTCCAGTATTTTAGGTTTCAGTTTCCCTTTTAGCCTTGAAAATTTTGCAGAATTAGAAAAAAAAGTGGTTAATTCAGCAAAACTGCTTTAAAGCCATTTTTCTATTCATACTTCTAAGCTTTTATGTGTCGGGCTCTACCAAACAAAAAGTGCTTATACATGTCAAGGAATATTGTAGGCGCTTCTGCTGAAGTTTAGTGCCTATGCGCTTTTAAAAACAAAATGAAAACAAAAACCACCAACAAAACCAGGAGCCATTATCTTTAAAATATCACAGCCAGCAACTGTAGTGGCGGCGTTTTTCCTGTTCCTACACTTACATCCACTTTTGTTTTATTCATTTGCTAAAGCATTCCAGTGTGGTCAAGAGTCCCATATACAATGTTCTCCTCACCATAGCAGAACTCAACCCCACACCTCCACAAACAGCTATAATTGCTGTGAGGAAGCACTCTCTGTTCCCCATGTTGGCTGTCACACTTTGCATAAGAGAAATAATTAACTGGAGCATGAATGTGTAAGAAGCTCTTCTGAGAGCAGGTCTTCCATTTCCCTTCCTCCTCAGTGGTGATTCTGTGTTTTTTTTCAGTGGTTAATGTAAAAAACATAAATAATCCAGGCAGGAGAGTCTGGTATCAAAAAATCCTTACCTCTCCCTCCTCTCCCCTTTGTCTGTAATGCTTTAACCAGATAGTCATGATAAGGCTATTTTGTTTTCTTGGTGGTCTAAAGTATTAATTGTATGTGCCCAATAGAAAAAGCTTTGACTGCTCATAACTGTTGCTTAGTCTAAAATTAATTTGTGATGATTTTTCCTCCAGCTAGGGAGTATGAGTTTTAACTTTCCGTGCAAAAACGAGACGTTTCATTCCCATCAATGTGTGGTCTTCAGATAGGCAAAATGTTTTAGACTTGAACCTGAGGTGCTGAGTTGTGCAAGCCCTCCCAAAAGTTTTGATATCCAGATAGCAATGGAACTTTTAATGTCTGAAAATGAAGGACCTACACTGGGAGGGTTTCAAAATTAGGAAGCAGCTGAAAAATACTTTGAGAATTTATGTTTGGGATTAAACACACAAGTAGTGTACACATAAGTATACCACAAATGATCACTTCCATACTAGAGAGAGCCAGGTAGGATGTGGTGTGCTCCCTTCTTTCTCCAAAACTGATGGTGGGACTTGTTTTCATTATCTTTCCTTTTAATCGTTGTTTTTACTGTGGTATTAAACTGAGGATTAAACTGAAGACATGAGCTTTATGTTCTGTGGGGAAAACAGTGAAATCTGCGGCCACACTTGTAGTCATTCATTGAGAAAGGACTTCTGTAGTCTGGAGGAAGATGCTCACAAAATTGTTTCCTATTCTTGTGTCTTTCATCCTTGAAGCTGTCAGCTTTGTTGTTTCTGAAGAAAGCTGACACAAAAGAAAGTTTTAACAGAATCAAACCCAGTTGTTTAGGGCTGAGGCCATGCCCAGTCTTCCCATGCAGAATATTATAAACACATGTTCAACCTTCAT
Organism: Pterocles gutturalis; assembly: GCF_000699245.1. NCBI lineage: Eukaryota > Metazoa > Chordata > Aves > Pterocliformes > Pteroclidae > Pterocles > Pterocles gutturalis. Next base: position 73,794 of record NW_010117750.1, read on the forward strand.
CATGCTGCTTCCTCTTTCATTAAAAGGCATAAGGAACATCACATAAAACTTTGAATGGATGGCGAGTATAGACAAAATTATATCTAAATTTCGTTTATTGATGATGCACAAAGACTTGTAAATGTTAATAGTAGTAGATTATCATTATGACTAACATTTGCCATAGATTTTGGTTTTTTATTCATGAATGGACTCTGATTTTGAGTTGCTTTCAGATTGGTAACAAAAGCTGATGAATACTTATCATCCATAATCATCAAGGTATGGATTATTCCCTGCTAATCACAGTACGCCCCTTGTTCTACAAATGAATAAAGTATTATAAATAAGAATGTGATGAATGAGTAAGCCAGTTCCTGTTTAAAATTTCAGAAGTTTGCAATAAAATCCCTGCATAAGTGAAAAATGATCGTCACTACTTTGCAGCTGACAGAGTATTTGTGAGTTACAAGTAACACAGCTCCAAGCATCAAAGCAATCAAACTTTGCTCCAACACTCTAGGCACTACTATAGTGCAAGCATTGCCATTGCAAGAAGCTATTTGCATCAGTGTCAGCCCAAGTAATAAAATTCTAGTGAATCTATGACTTGTGTCATTTCCTTAGTGTCCTGGGTCCAGCTGGGATAGGGTTAATTCTTCGCAGAAGCTGGGAGTTGGGCATAGCCGGATATTCGATACCATGCTGACGTCATGCCCGGGATATAAGGGGAAGCTAGCCGGGAGAGGGGTCTCTTTTGTGAAGCTCGTGGTGGTGAGATTTTCATTGTATCAGTGTTTCCATTGTACTCTATATACTGTCTTATTGTTATATTCTCCTTTCTTTGGTTTTCCTCGTGTGGTATTAGTAAATATCTGTCGTCATCTCAACTCACGAAGTTCCACTTTTTTTCCTATCCCTCCCTATTTTACCGGGAGGGGAGTGGGAGGGGGGAGGCGGTGTTGCGACCACGTGGTGGTGGTGGTCCTGACACCAAGACACTTAGCCAGAAACAAAGACAGTCTCCTCCTCATTACACTTCTTAGACATCTATAAGATGCACTCTTTTGATAACTAACAAGCATTAGAAAATAAGTTAAAATGGAAGTCTGCCTGGAAGATATATCCACCTAATCATGGTATAGAACTTAAGGCTTACACCTGCACAGAGGCCCCAGATGGACCTACCAGCCCACATGCACAGAATTTGGCTCACTCATAAATATCCTGCTCGCTTCTTTACTGTCCTGTCTTTCACTGGCTTTTCACCCATGGAAAATCTGGTTGTGTAGGCTAGAAGTGCAGTGGGCTTTGGATAGACATTCAAACTGAAGAGGGGAATTGAAACCTGGTACAGACCAGTACTGCAAGGTAGATGCTTGCCTATTTTTTTCTGTCATCGACAGGTCTGAGTGTCTCATATTCAGGAAAAGAGGAATGAAAAGACTCAATTTTGCAAATGGAGACTAGAAGGACTAACTTTCAGCACAGAGTTGGAGAGACAGCAATTAAAGCACACTTTCAAATCATAATCTTAATGATCAAATTCTGCAGGAATATAACACAGAAATTCACCAGAAGACACGTACAACTGCCAATACAACTTATAAGAGGCATTCTTGACTTTGTTTACTTAAAAGGTCTGTGATTAGACATCTGCAAATACTAAATGGAAAAGATTGAATAGCATATTATTTCGCTCAGGTATATTTTCATACGCAAAGAAATATTCACCTGAGAAACAGCACATTCCAAACATCTAGAGGAACAAAACTCAGTACAGATATAAACTATTGTATCAAAAAAATCTGAAAAACAGTGAAACCAAAACATTGTTCTGAATGTAACTGAACCAAGTATAGAACCTGTACATCTAACTCTTGATTGAGCAAGATCTTGGATCATTTACCCACTCCTGAGTTTGTTGAAACCAAAGTGTCAAACTTACTTCTGTAAAGTTAATCATGTGCTGTGCACCTTCTTGAACAGGATCTTGAGAGTGAGCTCAGAAAATAAACACAAATCCTCCTGTATACAACAGAATTTTTTAAAGTCAATTCTTCACTGAAATACACATGAAAGTGAAAAGACAGAGAGGAATGAGAAAGCAAATCCATTAAAGTACTTATGTTAAAGGAAGTAAGGTTTTATGGTTTCTACCCTGTACCCCACAGTTAGAAAAGCAGAATTTCCTTAAATCCAGATTGAGTTGTGCTTATTTATACCAGCAGGGAATGCAAACCTGGTGTAGTAAGAATACCTAGTTTAGCTAATACATAGCATATGCTGCATTGTACTTTTTTTTTAAAGATTTTATGTAGTGTTTCATAAAGCAAAGACCCACAGAAAAATAACCAAAGAATTGATATACCAAGCTTCTTTCTCTTAAATATGTTTTTCTGGTTTGTTTATAGAGCAATTATATAAAGTGCTGTAATTGCTGCTTACTTTGGGAAAGGTTTAGCTCCACAAGAATGCAGACTAGACCAAAGATACTTCGAGAGACTTTAGAAAAATATGCAGTGATGCCAAAGTACTGCACCTATGTAGCATTTGGGGTTTCATGGTTTTTGCCTTTTGCAGACAAGGGGGAAAAATCAAAGTCTGCAACCTTGGCAGTTGTTTTACTTTAGATGATGCATTCCATTTCATATACATTTGTTACAGTAGTTAAGCAAAACAATGGTGCTTCTATTTTCAAGCCATGTTATTTCTTAACATGTACCAGAGCTGTCATGCAGGCAGCCTGTTTGCCTGCTCTGCGAGAAGGTTTTATATTCCAAAAGGCTTCCACCCCTTACTCCCTAATGGTGAAAATAAATCAATTTCATCTGCTGGTAGTTACATTTCTTCTCTCCTCACCGCCCCCCCTCCCCCCCCTTTTTTTTTTTAACTTCCCTCTCCCTCCTTTGTGGGCCCCTTTCCACAATGCCATATGGCAGCTGAGGGAAGGGTAGAGTAATGATCTGCATTTTTAGCTTCTAACAAAAGATGCAAGAGTGTCAAAGAGGCTCATGAATGCATGAGACATACATGTATAGAGAAAGTGCCTCCAGTCCTGTCAGGAAGGACTAAAGAGAAGCCTGATAAACCTGACATCGCTTTAGTGCAAAGAAAGGCAGCAGTGCTTCTCTGGGTAGTTCATCTCGCTCCCATCCATCTCCCCCCCCGCATCCCTCTCTCCTCCCACCCCTTTGGTTCCATGCCAAAATCCCATTAGCTCTATTAATGACATGTGGTTCGAAGTAAAAGCGTGTGGCAGAACAAGAAAGGCACAAGATCAACCATCCTATCTATTCGGTTTTGATACATGTATCACGAGACACAAGTATTTTAGCAGGGGCCGGGTCAGCCTGGCTACGTGAACAGCAAAGAGAGGAAATTGCAGCAAGAGGCTGTAACCAGTTCCCCAATTCATCTCCCGAAAGTCTTAACATATGAATAGATGAAATTTAATTTTTAAATGCTGACAAACTTTTGAGCATTCATGTTCGAAATGCAGCTTGGGCTTTGTCTGCCCCTCTTAGCTGTTTAAACACACTCCCGATCGATCGGCACTGTATGGCAGCACCCTGTACTATTTCAACCACTTACTTAGGACTCAGATAAACACAAAAAGGCACAGCCGCCTGCTTCTGTAAGAGTCCAAAACTCCAAAGCTTGCAGACATGGCATTTCAATACTCAGAAGGTGTTTCTCCCGGACTATGTTTAAGGGCTGCCTCCACTAAGGTTTGCTGCATTTCTTAATTATTTAGACCTAGCGCGCTTGTCACTTGATTTGCCTGTATGGTGAGATTTCTAAAAGCAGGCATTTTAAAAAGAAAACAAACAATAGGTCTGTTTTCAAACTGAAACAAATCCTAATTTTGGCAAGAAACCAAGGTGATGTCTGTTATATTTATAAGACAACACCATATTTTATTACAATGAAGTTGTAGAAAAGTACCAGAGTATTGATTGGCTATGTAATAACCATACTGTTTTGTTCCCTGTGCCTCAAAAGGATACTTCTGCTTAGTCCACTGAAAATCAACAGTTAAATTCCATTCAGAAGTCAGTGAGATTTGCCACAGTCCCAGTGCTATTTTAAAAAACAATAAAAAAATTTAATAAGATATTTTAAAAAGCACCTGAATCAGCTCCAGAGGTATAAATTCAACTTTTCAACATCTGCACATGCATTCCTTATTAGCCCCAAATAACTCAGAAAATAACTATCGACCCGTAGTCGTCTCTAGGGCATAAGTGTAAAGTTGAGAGTTTCTGTTGGATTTAGCTGCACTTAAAGCCTGGCTGGATTTACTGGTCATGGCAACCACCCTTTAAACCCATAACTGTCAGTTTGAGCAGAACTGCAACAAAACACGCCAGATATTCAACACTTCCTTTTCTCTTTGAGAACATCTGTTTACATAGCTGATGTCCACTCAACAGGGTGTGGATATTTTATCAGCAACATAGCAGTTGAGGCTGCTTGGGGAACCAGAAATCTCTCTTCCCCCCCCTCCTTTAACATTTGTATTGCATGTAAGTTTAACTACCAGTCTTGTACAGTTTCCTTCCAAAAAAATTTTTAAAGGTCAAGTTATGGTGAATTTAAGCATGATTGCAAACATAAGGCAAAGAAAAAAAAAACAAACCAAAACAAGCAAAAACTAGAATCCTGGCTACAAAGCTTTTTAATATTTTGATTGGAAATGCCAACAGTCCCTGCAATTTCAAAGATCCAAGTGGCTTTGGTTTCTAGAATCATCAGTCTTGCACAGCTTCCTTTAAAAAAAATTTTTAAAGGTCAAGTTATGGTGAATTTAAGCATGATTGCAAAAACAAGAAGAAAAAAAAAAAGGCAAAAGCCAAAATCCTGGATACAAAGGTCTTTCATATTTTGATTGGAAGTGCCAATAGCCCCTGCAATTTCAAAGATCCAAGTGGCTTTGGTTTCTAGAACCATCAGTGCTTTCGTGGACATCAGCCATACATTACTGATTTCATCTTGATTTCTACCAAAATCCGAGTATCTTTATGAAAATTGGCAACATTTCCTTGTTCTTGTATCTGGACTTCATCCACATAAAGACCAGTAATGTTCCTTTGATGTGAAGCTACTTGTTCTCAGCTATACCAGCTCAATGACGTAGTAGGTACCAGATGAGATGCATCACAGGAGAGCAGTAAGACAAGCGGACCCTTCTCAGCAGGGATGCCAAGACCAGTTAACTCACACTATTTCTGTTCTGATATTATTGGACAGAATGCTTACAAATGAAAATATGTCAGAGCTCTGGGATATGTGATAATGGGCATGTCTCCAGCCATAAGACAGCCATGAACTGATTTCATGCTTTTTCCTCATCAGTGCTTCTTTCTTCCTAGTGTGAAAGCCTTTGCTCATCTTAATTTTATCCTTGGCACTGTGCAGTCCTTAGTTTCCTCAGCCCAAAACCTGTCCCGGTTACCCCTTAGCTGTATCAGAAGCTAAGGTCCTGCTATGTTTGCTGGTGTAAGCTGGATGATATTACATCTGGTACGCACAGACTGTGGCAGCACATCCATTGTGGCACAGGAACTTGAGGCAATACTCTCAGCTTTACACATTTACGTCTTTGTGGGCACATCAGTCACAGTGACTCACTAGCTCCTGACTAGAAATTTCTACACTCATCGCAGTGAACTCACCTGTGGTTTGGGTTTTAGCCCAAACTTTCTTTCAGTGCCTGCTTTGTTCTATATAAAGCTGATAAACCAGCGCACAAACTAGAAATGGTTTATGTCCGTTTTTCAAGAGCCCAGAGGATAACTTGTACTTCCCTTTTCTCTTACCATACGACATAGTTGAGGCCCATTATTTGGAAACACGGAAAAAAAGTATTGCAGTTCTAGAGATTATATGCAGAAAAAATACTTTATGTATTTTTTTTTCTCTGAGCACTAGTTAAAAACTGGAAATATTTTGATGGAGAGGTAGATAATCTCTTGACCTACCATAGGCATGGTAATACTTCCTGTCACAACAGTGACATCTCTTTTGGACTAGAGGTATTGTTTTAACATGCAAAATGCCAAGTCTGCCAGTGTAAAACCAAAAGGCACCTTATTTTTCTGAAGGAAATTACTTATTTCCTGTGCTGATCAAAACAAACAACAACAAAAAAATCATATCAGTCTTTGCAATATGGAATAATATTGTTTGATAACTCCTTTGATCTAAAGACAGACAAAAAGCATTAAGGTCAATAAAAAGCAGATTCAACATTTAACAGATAATCTTGATGAATGAACCACTTGGGTTCATCACTGACACTCAAGCAAAGCCTTTTTTTTTTTTTTTTTTATTCTTCATAATGCCTCAAAGTCTTCAGATTTGGTCCCAGAGAGTAAAATGCTTTCTGCAAAGCTGTAGCAGGGAAGCATGAACTATCTAACTTCTTCCTCCTTGCTTGGATTAGCTGAGCTAGAGAGAGGCCTGGGAGTGAAGTGACTTGAGAAAGGATCATTGCCTGGTTTAATAGTCACTTGATGGGAAATATCAGCAAAAGAGTAAGATGGGGCAAATCACAGGGGGTTTAAGTTTTGGATTAGAAGAACTTTCTTCCAGTATACTTTCCCTCCTCTTAGTCATAATTTCAGATACCATGCTTGAAATTGCAAGTACAGCACCTCAGGTCTATCTGGCTGTAGCAATTTTTTCCTATCTAGTAACAATTCATTTCTGTTAAAATTCTATTACTCCCAGCTATTTCTCTCAAGGATTGTAACAATTCTTCTGAAAACAGATCAGCAGCTTTGGTATAATCTTACTCCATATAACTGGAACAAGGTCTGCTTCTAGTAAATCCCACAACTAGATGTGACAAGAATAGAAAACTTTTCATTTCCTCCCTGCCACCCAGACAGGTAGTAATGAAAGACATTTTGAAGTTTTCCAATTCCAGATGCAGTGTTAATTGCCAGCCCTCAGTGAAAGAATGTGGTTAGTGTTACAAACATTTTAAAAGACATTAAGCAGGGACAGCACAGGAGGAGTCATTTCTCATGTGCGTGGTTGACAAATAAAGGAAGTTAGTGTGGAATAAACATGTAGATTCTAACAGATTAATTAAAAGTGCATTTTCATTATCATTGATGTTTATGAAACAGACCTTGTGTGTAGATAAATTAAAACCGGGGCATGTACTATAAATTATATGGCTAGACTTGACACATTATGCATATAGAATTGAAAGAAAAATTCATGTGGGCTCCATAATTTCATCTCAAAGCCCCTAGTGCTGCATTTTTTTACGTTTAGGTGGATTCAGTCTTGCTCTATACACATGTTGTTACGCATAAGATTAAAACCAAAGGCCTTATTCTGTTAGTGGGATGATTTGCAACATTTTGCAAGTTACTTCAATTTGGCTGCAGGCATTATTTTTTTTTCTTAATCTTTGGACTGCAAGCATGCGTTCGTTGTGAGCCTCTGATATTCAAATGTTTAGTATTTCATTTTGCTTTGTTATATGTGGCTATTATAAGAATTTTGGTTTTCTTGATTACAGGAGTAAGAAGAATGAGGAAGAAGTAGTTTGGGCTCTGAATCTGTGTGGTCAGGCAGCAGCTCTGGAGCAGTAAAACACCTTAAGGACCATGAAGCATCTCAGTTCTAAGCTGTGGGAAACTTGCTGCTAGGTAAAAAAATCATAGGTGCAAATTATTAATCTATATTACGTGCTGAATTTAATTTTCTCTGATCACATCCACACAAAGTAACTGCCTATGCATGCACTGTCCCAGCCATGATGGGTATTTTAAGATCCTTGCCCAGATAATTTTTTTTTTTTTTTCTGCTCAGGGCTCTGATGAAGAGCTGTTAGAAAAAATGTGTTTCATGTTACATCGTAGTGGGAACATTTTAGCCTATGAGCCTAAAATTCACCATCTCTGAGCAAATGAGTGCCTGCAAAATAGTCTCTGGATATTCTAATGTTCAGAAAATTGATACAAGTAGCAGAAAGAAGCAGAAGCAAGTCAGCACCAAATTAATTTTGAAATGGGCATGAATTATTTTTATACCAAACCAGATTTTATTCAGTAGGGACTAGCTTATAAATCTTCAAAATTAGCGATGTTCAATATATACAGATCACAGTAGGTAACTTACTTGTAACTCTAGAAATATAGAAATATATCAGAAGCCTTAGCAGTGGCTATTTTGAATATAAATTGTTAGTTGTTAGAATACTTCACACAGGTGTAAGTGCAGGGCAAAGCGCGTGTAGTTTTAGAAGGAAGAGTCAATGTCCCTACATAAAAGGGGCAGCCGAAAGATTGTTCATAAATGTGCAAATCTCATCCACCAGATCCATCAGACTACAACAAAAGACTTCTGAAAAGAACAAATGCCATAGGCCAATAGTTTTTGAGGACATTGAGGATCCCCTGAAACCCTGTAAAAAGAACCTTACGGTAGCAAAGTCAGCAGCATCTGAGGCTGAGTGTGAGGCAGAAGAAATAAAGAACCATGGTAATGTCTAAACAGGGGAGCAAGCATGCTCTGCTCTCAGCCAGGGCTCCCTGCTTCGTCTCCCTCTAAACCTAGCCCAGACATCAGCCTTGGACACACATATGCCCCTAGATTCAGAAGGTATGACGTGATCCCAGCTCCTGCTCTTGAGACATAACACAGCTCTTGGTGTGCTGCAGGATGGCTGGAAAGCAGAAGGGCTCAAAGTCCACATTTTGTACCTTCAGTGCAGCTCCTTGGCAGAAAGATGTTCAGTCAGCCCAAGAGAAATCTGTTGCTCCAAACTCATGTGGTCACTGAATCTCCAGGTATCCTATCTCAGAGTAACACTGCCATAGAAGATTCTCAGAAGGGCATCAGTTATACACTCAACTGCAGAGTTAAAGGAATCCAGAGGAGTCTCAGGGGGAAGAGGAGCAGAGGAAACTAATAACATTATTTTGGGGCCACATTTCAAACCACCAGGCTTGTTTTAAATTCTGAAAATTTCTGTTTTCAGAAAGTCTTGCAATCAATTTTGACTACTTAACTCCCAAAGGTGAAATCTGAGACTACATCTGTGAGCCATTATTACAAATTAACATGTTTCCTGGACATCTTGGTCAAAAAACCCGTCCAACCAAAAAAAAAAAAAAAAAAAAGCCTCACACCACCACCTCAGCATCCCACCATCACTGAAAAGTATATTAAAATGCCATAGAAACTTTGAGAATCTTCTTAATAGTTCTTCTTTTCTCAAATCAGAGTTACAAAGCAATCTCTGCAATACTAGCCCTGTTACTTACAAGTAGTAAATCTTCAGCTAGCAATAAAGCACAGGAAGTTTCTGCAGTGTTAGATCTCTACCTATTCTCAGAAAGTACCTGAGAAATACAAAAATGTTAAATTCCAGACAATGCAGCAGAGGCAAAACTATTAGAAGCAATGCATTTCAAATCTTATCCTGATGAATTTGAAAAACAAACAAAAAGCAAGCAGCCTGATAAGCCTTGAATGTTAGACTTGCAGCACATGCTATGTTGTATATAAATATAGATACGTATACAAATATGCACATTCTTAGCGAGTTGTCATAGCTAAATTGAAGATAAGGGGATTAGAAGAGTTTAGAGTTTATAAAGAACTACCATAGAGTATTTAGCTTCTCTGCCAAAGCTGTGTTTTAAGACAAGCACACACATTCTGGAGAAAAGCCGGCAATGTTCTTCCTTGCACATATAGTAGAATTTATAGAGAAAAGTGCTGTGCAGTCTTATTTGCCCAATTTTCTTGAGATATGAGGCTGTCTGCTGCAGCAGTGTTAGTGCTGATGCAGGTACCACTAATCACCCAGGAATAAATGCATGACATTTTTGAATTTGGTGCACTAATCACCTCCTTAGAAAGCAAGATGCTGCTAGCACAGTGACAGGACGTAATTCACTTTCTCTTCCCAGAGAACAACAGAATTTTATCTGAATATTACATGGGGAGGCAAGTTCTTCCTGTTAGCTGGGCAGTGGCTAATGGAACAAGTGGTGACTTTGGTGTAACAGATATGAAAACAGATGTGAGATCACGTGTGATGAAATGTAAAGGATACCTCTGGTAAGCCTTTATCATCTCACCAGCCAGTCATGTGGACTGTTATCATCTTTCCCAGAAGACCTTACACCCTCTACAGGTGCAATAAAACAAAATGTCATTTCAGCACGTCATACAGAGTTGTCAAGGTTCAAAGTTCAGAGAAGGTGCAAAAGGCAGATGTGGGACCAGTCCAGCTGAAAAGCAAATTAGAGAAGAGGAAAGAGATGTTGGAATGGAGGCATAGTTAACATCACCCCATCACTAGCAATTAGTTAGATTTTGTTCATTATATCTATGTTTAACCAGATATGGAGTCCCTCTCCCTACGAGCTTCAGGAAATACTTCCTTCTAAAAGTGAGTAGTAACTCAAAGGTAATGCAGAGACAAGTGCAAATCAGAAATGAAAATGCGATTATTTACAAGCTTTGGTGACACCTGGATTTGGATAAAGTACCACATTCTAATTGTTACTTTTCATTATTCCCAGATGAGATTGTTATGAACATTATTTAGGAAGACATAAGAAAACTGCATTCAGGAGATGCAAATTCAAATTTGGGATTCCTTTATGTCTTTTGATCTTACTGCCCTTCCTGTTTTGAAATAAAATGGCTCATGGCAGACCACTGAACTGTGGTGAGAGATGAGGCTCTGAGGTGTTTAAACCCATGGATCTTGTGCTGCATAGTGCAGTATTAATTTGCCATAAAATTTGTCCTGTTTTCACATGCAGTGCAACATTAAGCCTTCCCATAGTTGTTTTCTTTGCTTTCAACTGCAATGAGCAGCTTTGGCTAGCAACTTACAAATTATTATTTTAAGTACTAAAAACCCACTAGTAAAATAGGAAAAAAATAATTCACTCTGTAGCCTTTGACTTTTTTGATCCAGTTCTATGCAGTATAAACCTGCATGCACCTACACACAATCCGTAACTTTAAACTTTACTTTAACTTTAACATTAACTGCTCTGCAATATTTGTTCTACACTGTAAAATTTCTCATAATTCCAAATATTTTATAATTATAGGAAATAAGTACAAGTTTTTACAAGTCTTTAAAGTTTAAGCAATTTTTTTCCAATAACATCCTTGCAGCCTAATTTTAATTCTTCCCAAGGAAATTGGCCCTGTAGGATTGAATTATAGCAATAACAACTGAATTTAAGCTGCTTATCTGGGTAATCATGATTACATCGCCTTGTATTCATGGCTATATATATATATATGCAACTGGTTTTTCTTAGTCAGCTTTATTTCATATCTATTTAAGCAAGAGCTAGTAAAACTGAAGAGAGGACATTTTGCGTAAGATAACTATTATGCTTATGGCAAATCCACAGGAGAGAAATATTTCTGTGTCTTAGTCAAATATGTAGATTCTCTGATCATATTTCGGATTGTACTGTGGTCAGTACAACCCCCTTTGAAGTCAGTGGCAAGTGGCCCAGTTAGAGTTGCACAAAACCTAACTTTTCCATTGGAATAAAACCCACATGTGCAAAATAATGTTATGTTCCATTTTAAAATCAAACAGTTGCTTTTAAGAATGTGTTTTCCTTGAAAAAGTGTTTGTCCCCAAATAAATGTTGCCAGTTCATCAGTATGTTGTTCTAATTTATTATTTTTAGATTATTTGCAAATATTTCTCTGCTGTGACACTTCTAAACAAGTTTAGCTTCTACCTTAAAAGGAATATAGAGCCTCACCAACAGGATTAATTAGGTTGCAATTTATGTCTCTTTCCTAAGGCCAGTCATTCTGACACAATACCATTTTACCTTACCACCTTTTTATAAGTCTTGAACTTATGTCAATGTTTACACAGAAAGAGAGGGTCCACAGAGCATCAGTTCCAATATTAGTCTGAGAACTCTGATAAATCTCATTTATATGGATACTGCTGCAAGTCAGACATTTTCTATAGTAATCTTCAGTGATAACATTATTACAATGGAAATGTGGAAAGGAAATAATTTGCATTCTTATCCAGTGAGGTGAACTGACAAGGAAAGCTGAAAAGCAATCTCATTTTCTATAGTAATCTTCAGTGATAACGTTATTACAATGGAAAATGTGGAAAGGAAATAATTTGCATTCTTATCCAGTGAGGTGAACTGACAAGGAAAGCTGAAAAGCAGGTCTCATGAGCTTCCTATGTAATGAAAAGCAAAGTCAAGAACTTTCAGTCTCTGGCGCGTCGACCTGTTACACGCTTTCTGATTACGTTCACCCAATAATTGCTGCAGTCTTTATGGGCAACACTTGAATATAATTTCTTTCAAGGAGAGCTTTAGCTCAGGTTAAAGGAAAGTCCATTGCCAATTCTTAGCATTCGCATAGAGCACACGGTTATTCCTGTAGCTCAAGAGATTGTATTACAGCCCATAATTCCCTTTTAACCCTGCCAAGCTCCCGCTGCCATGGCAACTCTAGGTGTCTTTGACAGACAAGCAGTGAAGTTTTCTCTTGGCATTTTCTGCTTTTTCTTTTAACAAGCTTTGCCCACTGCCAAGCTTGCTGTAAGGACTCAAGTTACTTGAAAATACAGGTTTGAAGGAACTATAGATGTAAATCATTGAAAAAGCTCAGATATGACATGAGTTAGGACCAAATACTCTGATAAGCAACACAACTTGCAGATAATAAATCTATAGTTATTTCCAGGGAGGTTACCTATATGTGTGTTTTCTGCTGGGCAACACAGAAAGTTTAAAGGAATTCGATATCAACTGTAGGTGCTTATATATGGCATTTACTGGTAAACCTGGAAATAAAGAAAAGCTTCTCCTCAAGTCTGTTACAAGAATACTTATTATTTACTGCTAAGTGTTGTTTATTATTATTATGCTGGCATATTTAGAGAGGCTGTTTAAATATTTTCTTTTTCTTTAGAGAAACAGACATTGGTTGCTGATGAAATTTCTTTTTTCCTTGTTGCAACCTGTTCTCGGTTATTTTTGGATAGTAATGTGCTCTATTAGTCAGTTTGCTGTTGAATTTTATGTGCTTCCACCTCATGATTTACATCTGATCAGATTTTCACACTGCACAGCATCTTGCCTCATGCTTCTAAAAGGAAGAGATGCCAAATTCAGGGTTCTTTTAACTCCACTGATTTTTGTGGATTTCAACACAAGAACTACGCATGTCATGAAACTGTGAAAATGCCATATTATCCAACTATTCAGATCTTTCATCTGCAGCAGTCTTTGATTCAGGCTAACTTTGGTAACCCTACAGGCCAAGTCCCCAGTCAGTAAATGGGATCAAACCTGTGTAGCCCAGTAAACGTCCTATTCGGCCACAGCACGGCTCCAGCTTTCCTAGCTCCACTTTTCCAGCTTTATGATATGGGAGGAACACAGACTCACCCACAGTCCCTGCCTTACTTCTGCAGAAAACATTAAGTACAGATACCACAATCCATCCCATTTTCAATTCCCTTAAGGCCTTTGGTAATTCGCAGTTATTACATCAGAGACCCACTAGGTCACTGTAGACAAAGTACAACTCTTACATTCCTTCTGCCCTGTATCATGATGAGAATTGGCTGCTTTATTTCATAATACTGTGACTTTTTATAAAAAACTCATTTCAAAACATTTTTCTCCCTCCCTTCCAGTTGCATCATTCAATTCCTATCATCCTTACAAGTCAGCATAATCTTGCACAATAAATTAACAGGTTTTGGTTGTTTCGTAACCATAATGTCTCAGTGATTTATTAGGACCCAAGTGTTGACAGGAAAGAAGTGAATATCCTATTTTGTAATATATATGGGACCATTTCTTTGGAGGTTTATGTCATGTGCTCACAGTAGGTGCACTCTTTCTTGTTTGTGCAAGTGTTAATGCTTCCTTATCCCAGTGTGACAGCTGCCCATCTTTCTACACTGCTTCCATGAACAAGCTCCTATTTATGCTCAAACAGGTAGATTTTTCTGCAGCTCATCTAGAAGCCTCTGAAAATATATCCCTGGAAGTAAACGAATGTGTAAGGGTAAGCTGAATCTGGGTATATCTTTCAGATGTGAACTTTTTATTCTAATTTCTGAGTCAGGAAAAAAAGTCAAATTTCTGTATTCCTAGCTGTATTGTGTGATAACTCACTTTGTAGAGAAAAGAACTGTTATCAGGTGACAGATTTCCAACTTTTAGGCCTTTTAAAGTAAAAAACCTATATGCCGTGTGTTGCCAATGCATTTTGCTTTCTTATCTACATAAATAACAATAGCAGCCAATGCTCATGGCAAGACTGTATGAATACAGCTCTGAAGAGAAGATTAAATAGAAGCAAGTGGCTAAACACAACACTAGCATTCCTGTCAAATTATTAAATAACTAATTCATTAAACCACAGAGCCAAATTAGAAAAGCTGGCCATTTGTGCATGTAGACACACTGCAGTTAGGATAATTGGGACCAGCTGTTGTACTGTTTTGCTGCTGGAAGGGATCCAGTACTGTCTGAAAGCAACGCCAAAACATGGAGGCAGGCTGCAGAGTGATGATAGTGTTTTTGCTTCTACCCTTCGAGCCCTTTTTCCTGAAGCAGTTTATCTGACAGCTACGATGACTCAAGCTCTGTCCAGCTCATCTAGGAATCATAAACCAGCTGGAATTATTTGACTCTGAATTAGTTGGTGAAAAAGACATAAATTGAAACCTCTCCCAGTAATCCATTATGGATAGAGTTTTACAATCCCAAAACATACACCCACTTTCTTATCTGTTACACCAGGACTAAAAACAACATTGTACCTAGATTAAAAAGACAAAATATCATGAAAAGTAAGCTTTTTAATTAGGTATGTTCAAATTTCTAGTCCCAAATGTTTTCCAGAGGGAAGAACAAACTATTGCAAAATCCCATTTTTAAACTTGGCAATTCAGATATTATTGCAAAGCACAGTATGAGAGCTCATATAAATGCAAGCTATAAAGTGTACTGCAAGAAGGTCTGAAAGAGACTGTGCATTAAGTAATCTTTTATTCCATGACACATATTTGGGTGGAAAAAAAAAAAAAAAGTATTTAAGGAAAATTTTACAAAGCCTACAGCAATAGGTATACTTTTGTGAATTAAATTCTCATTTCCAAAAAAAGAACCTAAAGAGCAACAGTGAAAGTGTTATATTGCTTATATGCACTATGTCAATTTATAAAATATCCTTTTCTATCCTTTATAGCAACATTCTTGTCTGAGAGAAAAGTATCTAATTTGATAGTTAAAATGGCACAGATATGCTGTAATTGTGAGATCCGAAGGTGTAAGGAACTTCAAGCACCTCTGTCTTACAACCGTTTGTTAATATGATGCAGACAATAAGCACCTGGCTCTATTTTTTTCACCTGCCTCAAGCAACAGATTATGATGCTGAAGTTGCTGACATTTCTCTACTGTTAAAAAGATCGAAACTGAATGAAAACTTCTAGAACAGAAGCTTGGGGTGGGGGGGAATATATAAACAATTTAAAAACCCAAATGCAAACACACCAAGCCTTAATACCAAGATTACGCTCAACTTTAAAAAACATAATTTAAACCAAAAAAAAAGGTACTCATGCATTTTGATTTCTTCCCTTGATTGAAAAGTTTGTATTTTTTAGCTTAATTTGAAACAGTTTATTATTATATACCTGTCTGTTCTTTTGTTTGCTTTTCATCTCTGAAAAAAATTTGCAGAGGAGAACCAAAGGAGATAGACATACCAGTTCCAGACTGTAACACACCATAGTATGTTCTGCGAAGACTGATGCTCTATATCTGGAACCAGAATCACGGCACATTAACACAGGGCTATACAACACCTGAGTGGTTTACACCTATTTAAAGTTTGGAATTGTTAATTCAGGCTTTACACAGCTTTGAGAAATCAGGCTAATATCTTTTTGGCACAGTGCTGTGAGCTGTGGAAGCATCCGCTGAGGTCAGAGCTCGCTGGAGATCAGTGCTGGAAAGGTAGTGCCTGAGTGGGCACATGCACACATATAGGGAAGGCTTATTGCAACACAAAGTAGCATTCTGCTGTATAAATATTTCACAGCTTATCTAGGGAGGCATCAAATAATCTTCACTGCAAATTAAGCCTCTGTTAATCCTGTAGTTTTCTCAGGTAAATTTCTGAGGACAGCTAAAAAGGTTTTTCCTTGATTAAGGACTCCAAATCCACCTATAAACTTATAACTCAAGGCATTCTCCTCCGAGCAGATTAAAAATCACACAAGAATAAAAGAGGCAGGATTAATAGCACTGCATCTGTAGGGTACAGTTTATTGCCAGGGTTGTGTTGAGTCATGTGTGAGGGTCATCTGAATTAAAAGCCATAGGCATAAGAACACTTTAAAAGAAAATTGATGTAAATTATTTAAAGTATATTTTCATTCATATAACTAAACCCCAAGTCACTGCCAGAGATGCTTTCCTCACCAGAAGAGCCCTCAGGATTATAATCTGAAGTACGTACCAAGGATCAACACAAAATACATTACTGCAAAACCTCTAACTCAGCAATTCAGAGCAGACATCTCACTAATATTACAATTAATTTTCCAATTTCCTCAGTTCCTTTTATCTTAGAAGATAAGTAGGAAAGGAACATGACTGAATATCTGTTACTCAACTATTTCCTTCAAAACAAGACACCCTTTCTTGTAAATGTAAATAAAATTCAAGAGCTGTCAGATTTAGACAGTAATATTAAAAAGTCTGAAGCCATATAAATGACAAGACAAACAGCAGCTAAGTAGATATATTTAGCCCATTTTAGCAAGCAGAATTATGAATGACAAACCACTGAAATCCTATGTCAGCATCATCCGCTCATTTGCAAAGCGCATCACCACAGCGCTGTAAAAGCAAACCACGAAACAAACTGCAACTCACTGATCACCAAATCTACCCCCCAGGTAGAAAACTTACATTTTACTTCTTGCAGTTTTAAGTTAGATATCTATCAAGAACTGGTTGTCATACAGCGATGAAGACCTTAACATGCCCAGCCACAACTGCAGAGCCCATATTAGGCTCTCCTAGAAATGAACCTGACCCCAGGGTGGGGGGGTAGAATCAGAAACAAACCTCGGTGAAATGAAACTAAGGGCTTTTTTTCTACTGTGAAGTCTCTGAGAAAATGAAGGAAGGGAGGTTAAAGAGAGGATCATACAATTTTGGGAGGTTAAAGAGATGATTGTACAGTTTTTGTACTGTGCATTGTCCAGAAGCATGATGTTTTGTTTTCTTTCTTAGCTAAGTCATAATATTATGCTCTAGTAAGACCTCTCTCATGTGGGGAAAAACACTCTGAACTTTTGAGGAATCTCCAGACCAGGCCCTTGCTGCTGAGCCTTACTTAGTGCTGTAAGACAAAATTAGGGATCCTTCCTCTGTAGCGGTAGAGCACATAAATGCAAGCTGCTCCATGAAACTCTTCAGTGTGCCACATTTTTAAAAGCTGGCTTTTAAAATAAAACTACAGCAGCCTGTTTCAGTTTCAAGAAATACGATAGCAGTATTACAGAGTTCAGATGAATTATGGCCAGACATTGACACTGAGTCTGACCTGTCGAATTAATTTGTCTTCTGGAAAGGAGAAGAATACAAGGAGATACTATGTCTGTTTCTTCTGTACCACTGACCATTGAATGCATGATATGTATCCGCAAAAATCTCAAATGCACATACATGGATTACAAACCAAGAGAATCTTTTACGTGTCAGCTAAGATCCTGATCTCTCAAATAAGAGCATTTGCTTGAAATTTCTCTACTATCTCAAGTAGAGAAATTCCCTGAAAGTATCTGTCTTGACTTCCAGGTTTTGATTAAATAATGATCTCAGACTGTGGCTGATTTTAGGCCTAAGCTCTATTTATTTATGAGAAACTGTAGATAACCAATTTGTCCAAACAAAAAGAGATTCAATGTACTTATATTTAATACACTAGAAGGAAAGATTTCTAGTGTATACACTAGCTTGTGCAGAAGGCTGTCCATGGAGAAAAAATGCTTTAAAAATTACCTGAACTTGAAATCTGATTTACATAACTAGGAATCTAACCAAGGCCAAAATGACTTGTGTGTAATTTTGAGTTGATGCAAGTAGGAATCTTTTATAAGATTTCAGGGCCTGTTTAAATGTTTGCCATGTGGAAGAAAAGGAACTTGTACTTAATGATCTTGTTTTGTAATGATCATTCATATTTTTCATTTCATATGGGAAGCTATTTTAAATTTAATTAGCCCATTTTAAAGCATGGGTTTATTTTTCATTACTAATTAAAAATCACAAGGTCCACATTGCTAAATGTGTTAAAGAGGAAGAATGCAGCCACCCACCACTGGTTCGATATATCAGATTACAAATGCTTACCTGATATTAAATTCCCAGATACAGAAAACATGCTCAAAAGCATATAGCGTTAGTGTTCAGTTAAGTAGGCAGGTGTTTACAGAGAGAGCAGAGAGCAGCATGCAAAACTCCATCAGATAACCTCCAGAACTTGCACTGGTCATTGGAAAGCTTGAGCAAAGGCCATGACCAACAGAGTGCCCAGACAGGAGAATAAGGGGAATGTGGTACTTTCTGATGCTTGCAGGGAAAGAAGGTCTCTGTAAGGTCTCCCATGTCTCTCTTCACAAGAATCTCTGGGGTTTTCTCAAGATTTAGGAGCTGCCAATTTAAGAAGACTTCCACATGCAAATCTCAGAACAGCGTATCAGTTTGTAATTCCCTGCTGTCCCTACCCCACCTCATTTAAAAAAAAAAAAAAACACCAAAACACAAAAACAACAACAAAAAAAACTCTCGTGCATTAGTTCTGTTATGTGGGCACATTTGTCTTTGTCTAACGTCTATTCAAGTACACTGTGAGACGTCCAGCAAAGCAAACAGTTATTTGGCTTTTTTTGTGAGGGACTTTTCTTTGCATAAGAGTAGGCTGGAAGCTCCTGTAGCTTCAGCTGCAGGCAAGCATCAGTCTTTTTTCCATTCAGTGATTCTTTTGTCAGGATAAGCAAAGTTTGAGAAGGATTTATCCTCTACCCTGAGTCACAGGAAGAAAAATGATGGAAAACAGGTGCAGAGGAAATAGGTGTAAATGTGTACAGAGACTTACCATGTTGTACAGCAGGTCATCTTGCAGTGTGGGTACACAGTTCAGACCTGATACCCAGGTGAGCGCTCTATACACCAAAAAAGGCCTGGCTTCCCAAACATCTGATGTAGATCCGCATGCTGTCCCAGTGACCATCTAACACAGGGCTTAACACACTGTACTTAGACAACTTGGTCCACCCAATATCTGCCCCTGGATCCGCAGTTGCTGGCACGTGGACATGCAAGCCTCAAAGCCCACAGCCCCACACCACACCAATGCACAAATCCACACTGCTGATCCCTACCAGTTACAGTAGGTACACCTTACATTCAGCCTACCCACTTGCCAGCCCTTGGATCTTCTCATCTCCAGCCCCTTGCACCAAGCAGGAGGTGCACACAAGGAGGTCTCAAGCAGCCCTCAGACTCCATGGTCTCCCTAGCATCAGGCTCCTGCAGGTGCCTCACTCCCAGACACATATCCTGGGCTCCCAACTCACTCATTCCTCTTATGAAAAAGCCCAGCTTAATATTAATTAACAAACACACACTAGCATGCAGACCCTCACCTGCTCCTGGCACCAGACACCTGTGATTCATGAGCTCACCCCAATGTTTTTCCCCTGCATCCCATAATAAGTCCTATACCCCCTTCAGGCAGCACTCCTCTCAGTCTGAAACATACCCTGGAGAGCCTTTGCTTTGAATCATTACGATGGGAATCACCCCCAGACCATTGGTCTGACCACCCTCCTTGGACAGTCTCAAGAGGAGACTGCCAAGGTTATGGAGGAGAGTAGTGTAGGGGAGAGGGACCTG